>NC_025993.2:162702299-162787199 GCF_000442705.2 Elaeis guineensis | reverse complement strand
CTTATGTCAAAATTATGACATTTGGATGTTAATATTATGACATCTTATAGGTAAAATATTTTTCGAAAATGAAATTTGATAATATTATGACATCTTTAATTAAAATTATGATATTGTAGATAATATTATGACATCTTATATGTAAAACATCTCAAAATAGATATTTTTTTGACATCCTGTGTCGAAATTATGATATGATATGTTAAAATTATGTCATCCTACAGAAAAAAATCCTATCGAAGATAATTTTAAAAATTATTATGACTTTTTGGTTCAAAATTATGACATTCAATGTCAAATTTATGACATCCTGTAGTTAAAAAGGCATCTTCATGTAGTTTTGACAATATTATAACATCCTATATCAAATTTATGATATAAAAGAAGAAGAAGAGAGAGGAGGATAAAAGAAAAAAGAGGGAGGAGCAGGATAAGAAGAAGAGGAGGAAGAAAGAAAAAAATGATGAGGAGAAGAGGAAAAGATAGGAACAAGAAAAAGGAGGAAGAAAAGAAGAATAGGGAGGAGAAAGAAATGAAAAAGGAGAAAGAAGAGAAGGAGAAGGAGGATGAAGAAGGGAGGATGAGCTAGGAGGAGGAGAAGAAAAAGATGGACTAGTGGCATAGCCACAAGGAAGCACGTGGGGGCCATGGCCCCCCACCCTAAAAAGATACGGACCTGAGAAACCCTGTGCCCCCACACCACCCCCCTTCCCGCCCCAACCGCCCAGTGCCCCCCCCAGTGCACTGCTTGTGCAACTCGGCGTGCCCCTCTAAGAGCCTAGGCCCGCTAGGTGCGCCGCTCGTGCAACTTGCGCTCCAACCCCTCGGGCCCTTGATGTGCCGAACTCTAGTGAAGACGTCATCAGTTTTTTTTAATAGGGTAAACAAAACGGCCCCTGATGCGCCAAACTCGAGTGAAGATGTCATCACTTTTTTTTTAATAGGGTAAATGAAACAGTTTACGGCCTCCAAACACCATCCCCCACCCCCCGCGCCACGCGTTGCACCTGTGTGCCCTTGGGTTCCCCCACCATGCGTTGCACCACAGCACCACTGCATCCCCTCGCTTTTTCTTCCCCCATCACATATCGTCAATCATCGGAAGCCAGCATCGATGTCCCACTACTCCACTAGGCCTCCACCATCATTGGGCATCATCGCATCGATTGACCAAAGAAGATATCAGCGATTCAACAAAAAAAAATCTCTCAATTGAGCAATTCTTAAATAATTTATGTGCATTTATTTGTCTTCTTTCTATTAAATTTAGTTTAAAATTTAATTTGCTAAATTTTAGTTTGAAATTATGAATTGAATCGATGTATTTGTGATTTATATTTTGTTCTCTAACATTTAGTTTGTATGATTAATTGGTAAATTAATGAGTTGCTCATTCTTTTCATAATTTTTTTGTTAATTGCTATTGTTTTAGGTTATTCTTTGCTTGGAATTTAATCATGAATGGTCGGAAGCAAAAAAACTTGATTTCTTCTTTAAGAAAAGCGGAGAAAGTAGTTCTCAAGGAGATAATGATGGGTATGGCCGAAATAAAAAACAATAAGGAGATAATAATGAGTCTTTCAACTCGAGTAAGTAAGTCCATTCGATCCCTATGTCTCCAGTAGTTGAGGGTCTTTTTCCTATGTCTCCAATGATTGAAAATTCTCCTAGTTTTTCTTGCATAAAACGTGATTCGGGACTGCATAAACCTATGTGGGATTATCCAATTAATCAACGAGATGAAATAAGGAGGGCTTATTTGAGATTTGGACTTTATCAAATCAAACTTTCTACTTTTTTATTTTTAGGAGAAAAGCACCGTCGTCATTTTCAGACTTCTTAATATTCTGAGTTTTCTTGGCTTAAATATTTTATTGCAAAGGATGCTGCATTTTGTCTTTTATGTTATCTTTTTTTGAAGAAATCAAGCGTACAAAGTGGTTATGATGTATTCACGATTACTGATTTCAGAAATTGAAAAAAGATAAAATATGGAAAGAAATGTGCTTTTCTCAAACATATGGGATAAGATCAATGTTCCTCGCATAATAATGTTGTAAGACATTGTTGAACTTTATTAAACCAACCTGGGTATATTGATAAGGTAATAGAGAGACAATCAGAAAAATAAAAGAAGAAGAATAGGCTCCAGGTCAAAACATCAATTAATGCCATTCGCTGGCTTGCATTTCAAGGGATGGCTTTTACAGCTCATGATGAGTCTATTAATTCAAAGAATCATGAGAATTTTCTTAAGTTGATTGAATTTACAACATTTTATAATGATGAAGTGAAAAACATTGTCTCAAAGAATGCTCCATTAAATGCAAAGTGCATATCCCCTATGATTCAAGAAGAGATCTTGCATATTTTGACAAACAATGTGAGAAAAAAAATACATGAAGAGATTGAAAATTTTAAATTTTGCATTATTGTTGATGAAGCAAGTGATAAATCTAAGAGAGAATAAATGGCTATTGTTCTTTGTTTTGTTGACATTAGAGGCTGCATACAAGAACGTGTCGTAGATCTTGTCCATGTTAAAGATACATAGCAACCACTTTGTTTTCTTCAATTTGTGCTATTATTTCTCACCATGGTCTTGATGTCCAAAATCTATGTGATCATGATTATGATAGGGCTAGTAACATGTAAGGTGAATGAAAGGGATTACATGCATTATTTCTTAATGAATGCTCTTATACATATTATGTGCATTGCATGGCTCATCGATTACAGTTGGCTTTGGTTACAGCTGCTAGAGAGGTGTTTGTTTTTCATAATTTTTTTTTGAATTTAACTTTTGCCATTAATGCTGTGCCTGGTTCTTGTAAGCGATAGGATGAGTTACAAGCCGCTTAACAAGTTGAGATTACATAAAAGTTAGTTATTGATGATGATGATGATGATGGAGAAATCAAAACAGAAAAAGGTGCCAATCAACTTGGTACTTTGAAGCGACTAGGTGATATTCATTGGAGTTCTCATTTTAATTCTATTTGCAATCTTATCAGATGATTTGATGCAACTTGTTCAGTTCTTAAAAGTATTAAAAATGATGGATCTAACTACAAAATAAAAGGAGATACTGTTGCAGCTCTTAAAAGGATCACTTCTTTTGAGTTTATTTTTATCTTGCACCAAATAAAAAAAACTATGGGCATCACTGATATCTTTGCCAGAGTTTGCAACAAAAGTCTCAAGATATTGTTAATGCAATGCATATAGTATCAACTACAATATTGCTCATTTAACAGTTTAGAGGTGATGGATGGAATTCTTTTCTAAAAAAAGTTATGTTGTTTTGCACAAATGACAGTATTGATATTTCAAATTTTAGTTCTCCACATTGCAGGTCACAGTGGTCGCAGACTGGATGATATCACTTTGGAGCATTATTATCATTTTGATATTTTTAATGTTGCTATAGATTTTCAGTTGCAAGAGATATCTACAAGGTTTAATGAGCAAGTCATCAAGCTTTTGAAGCTTAGATCTACCTTGGATCTGAGGGATAAGTATAAATCCTTTGACATTGATGCTATTTGTTCCTTTGTAGAAAAGTATTATCCTTTTAATTTTGCAGAGAATAGAGGATCACTTTGAGATATCAGTTGCAACATTTTCGTATTAATTTTTTTAATAATCCAGACTTAAACAGATTATCATCTATTAGAGAATTGTGCCAATATTTAACTAAGATAAAGAAGTGGAGGTTTTATTATCTTGTTGATAGATTGATTCATCTTGTTTTGACTCTTTCAGTATTTATTGCAACTACTAGATTTTTTCAGCTATAAAATTCTTGAAAGAGAAATTGTAGAGGCCTTTAGTTTAGATTTTATTCTTGATGAATTTGTATCTTTAAAAAAATATCGTTTGTAATTTTAATTTTAAGTTGTAATAATAAAAAATTTAAATTATATTTTATATGTATTATTTTGGTCCCCCATAACTCAATTTTCTGTCTCCACCACTGAGATAGAGAATGGGGAGAGGAAGAAGAAGGGAAAAAAAGAGAGGATGAAGGAGGAGGGGACGAAGGAGGAAGAAAAAAAAGGGAGGATGAGGAGGAGGAGAAGGAGGAAGAGAAAAACAGGAAGCCAAAGATATTGACATATTCATCTGAAGGGATGAAAAAAGAACCCCACAAATGCAAGACCTCAATGATTACAAAAGATCTAAATTATGAGACCGGCCAGCCTATGAAGAAGAGTAAGGCAATCTTCAAATCCAAAGAAGTACCTCTTGTCGACCTTTCAACTTTGAAAAGTAGACTACCAAAATTAGATAAGATAGGCATTAGATTTTTTTTTGATTTATTAGCCATCTTTATATGGATAAAATTTTTTAATCAAATCTTTTAACACAGATTCATCGAGCATTCACGAGAATATCAAAGCAGAGGCCTATTGTCTGAGAAGGATGATGCCTCATTTAACTGTTCTTGAATAAAAGAGTTACCTCATAAGTATTCTATAACATCCGTAACATCCTAGATAATATAATGTGCTTTATTATTGGTAAAAAATTTTGTGCTCTCCAATATAAAGAGGTTATTTTCAACAATGCTCAAGGAGGTAGCATTACGAGGATCAACTTTTATGACTTACTATTTGAAAAGATGATAATTGATGATGTAAGGATTCAACTCCTTTTCACACCTCATTTCTCAATATTTGTTCTGGACATCCTGTGTGTTATTATGGCTTCTAGTTATTGACATCCTAAAATAATGCTTTGCATGAATAGATAATTGATGCAGGATAGAATTTTTTGATTAAGAAATGAACTGAATGATCATATTTGTACCACAAGTGCCTTGTTGTCTCCATAATGATAGCCAAGATGTGCATTCAATTGACATCATCACCGCGTAAGCTTGCTAACATGATGGGACAATTCATTTTTGATGGAGTTAGTGATGATGAGAAGAAGAAATTTAGGTTTCTTTTCAGTATCATCAACATGAAAAACATCCACTAGCACTTGGTGGCTATCGACATGGAGAATAAAAGATTTATTCATTTAAACTCCATCAAGCATAAAGCTAAATATGAGGCTAATGTCAGAAAGTGGCAGCAGATAGTAGCAGTCATGTTTCGTATATATTGTGATAATGCAGAATTGAGTAAATGGAATATGGAAGAAGATCATGACCGTCCTTCCCAGCCCGAGGATTTCTTGGATTGTGGACTCTATTGCTTGAAGTACATAGACTTTTTGCTCGTAAGGACAGATCAGATAAATGAGACTTCATGCAGGATGACGTAGTTCAATATTGAGGAGAGCTTGGGGCCAGAATCATAAGAGTGGATCTTGAACAGAAGGTGAATGCTGTCGTTGAGAAATTATGAACTCTCTGATAGAAACAATTCATTATAAAGGATTGAATACAGGATATAAAAGTATTTAAAATTGAAAAAAATTATTTCTTGTCAAACATATTTTTCTTTGATTTTTTAGGTCATTGTATAACATTGAATCAAGGATGTCAAAGTGTATATCAATGAAATTATCATTCAAGATATTTGAAAAAAGGAACCATCAAAGTACATAATATTTAAATTTTGCACTATTTTTTATCTAGAATATAATATTTTTTTGTTTAAATCTGTATTTGGTCATGTGTTTTGCCTAGGATGTCATAATTTTGACATCTGCAACCCAGATTTTGACATCTTTTGTTAAAATTATAATATATAGATAAAAATTATGACATCCTGACATATGAAATTCTCACGAACACAGGCTTATAACATTCAAGAGAATAATTATGACATCATAGGTCAAATTACGACATCCTGGCCTATGAAATGCTTGCGAATGCAGAATTATATTATCTAAGATAAATATTATGATATCGTAGCTCAAAATTATGAAATCTAGTATCAAGATTATGAATTTGTAGATAAAATTATGATATGCTGGGTCGAAAGTATGACATCGTAGATTGAAATTATAATATCCTAGCACATGAAATACCTACTAACTTAGAATTATGACTTACAGGGTAAAAATTATGACATCGTAGTTTAACATTATGACATCCTAACACATAAGATGCCATTGAACGTAGAATTATGACATTCAAGATAAAGTTACGACATCCTGACACAAAAAAGTCCTGGAATGCAGAATTATGGAATCGTAGGTTAAAATTATGGTACACAAAGAAAAGAAAAGGTATCTATACATAAAAATTGCATGGGCTTCAGCTTCCTTTGTCATCTCTTCATCAATCACTTCTAAATGATAATTTATCTCCTCCATCTGCTTAAGGACATCAATCAAGTTCCCTGAGAGTCCCATTGGATTTTATAAAGTAATGGCAAGAACTACTACCTATGGTTTACTACAGAAAGCAAATAACAGTAAATACATTATGTTATTATCAATTATTCTTGCAGATTACATTGTCATTATGGATATTATGGAGGAACATTTGATAAAAATGAGTCCAACTTCTTCTGATGGTGCATGGGGAGTCCAATCTGGCTCGAAATCTACTCGTAGATGAATAGTAGAAGGGGATGGATGGCCAGCTTCAGCATTACAAATGAAAATAGAAATTAGATACGTCGCATCTCCAAGGATCGCATTTATGGAGCGAGTGATATCCTTCAGATTTTCATAGTAGACTATAACTTCAAAGACAGTACGATCTCTGCCATCTAGAGTTCTGGGACTGACTTGATCAAGTTGGACAAAATCATAGACCATCTTTCTGACAGATTTAGTGTCCCAAGCATGAAGTAGTACATCATAAAGATACAGCAGTGCACAAAACTGTAAATGATGAGGACTGGCCCCATTTCTATAGGACCAAGGTCGAACAAAGAAAATAAAAAACTTATGATGGATGCGGCCACATCGGATGGCCTGCATTAGAGAGATTCACGATAAAAAATTGACCAAGTAGACATTATCGCTTAGTTTAATCGGATCCCAATCAACCCCTAAAGGCCCAAGGTGCATTAGAGCTTGCACAACTTCAGATGCATCAGGAAGGTGTCCCCCTTCTATTATAGGATAGACGTGGACCACTCCACCACTATGGAGTTTCCAATAGCTATCCAAATAAATATCTTCAGTTGGCAAGAAAACTTTGATATTTTTTGGCCTGCCTTCAACAACAAAATCTTCCAAATCATCCATGTTCTCTCCACCCCACAATGCAAATGAATCCCCTATTGTGGTAGAAAATTTATAATGTGTGAAGAACTTTCTACAGCACAATCGTGTCCCTAGAGAATGCTTCGTCATGTCTCTACATTTTTCTTCCATTAATAGAGAGCCAGGAATGAGGGTTATCGCTCCATCTTCTTCTTATTAAGTTGGAACATTGCACCTCACCTGAAAAATATTCTCCAAGTTTCACTTTCCCATGAAATACCATTTTGGTACTAGCAAAATTGAAAATGCCTCTCGAGAATGACATCATGTGTTCATATGGATGCCATAGGAAGTGGACCATACTTTGACCAAGATGTCATAATTTTGAGAACATTTTCAGCATTCAGGGATGTTTTCATTGTCGGATGTCATAATTTTAAACTACAATATCATAATTTTGAAGCAGGATGTTATAATTCTTCTTTCTTGATAATTTTTTCAGAATTATGATATCCTGGATAAAAGTTATGGATATTTTATTTTAAATTTATGATATCTTGGATCAAAATTATGATATCGTAGGATAAAATTATGATATTCTCAGCAAAAAAATATTTTTGTATGCAGAATTATGACATCCCGTATGAAAATTATAATATTGTAGTTTAAAATTATAACATGGATCAAAGTAAACATCTCCGAATATAGAATTATAAAATTTTGGATAAAAATAATGACATTGTAGGTTACAATTATAACATTCCTCAAAAGAAAAACATCCCTATATATAAATTTATGATATTCTGTCCAAATTATGGCATCTTAGGTTCAAATTATGACATCCGACAATCTCCAAATGGAGAATTATGGCATCATAGATAAAAATTTATGATTTTATAGGTTAAAATTATAATATTTTATCATAAAAAATCTTCAAACTCATAATTATGACTTACTAGATTCAAATTATGATATTGTAGTTTAGAATTATCACATCATGGCATAGAAAATATCTCTGAAAGCATCCTGGGTCGAAAATATAAAATCATGCATAGAAAATATTCCAACATTACATAGGCATTATATAAATAAGATAAATCTATACAATATTATATTAAAATTGAAGACCATTTGTTACAATATATTTCATATTTTTATGAAATTAAAAGATCCAATATATAAATTATGACATCCAGTAAGAAATTCCCAGCATGTTGCTCTCACAGTTGGCACTCTTTTATCTCATCTCTCCTACTCTACTCTTCCTACCATCCATTAGCAGAGACTTTCCAACACCTTCCATTTCAAGACAGATGTGCGATAGCACATCCCTCTCGAGCTTTTAGCATCTATCTGAAGGGTTGGGGGAGTACCCCTCCATCGAGCAAAAGTATTGCCACAATGAGAGCATTTTTTATCACATCTTCATCAATAGAGAATGCTGGAGGAGATAATCCTAACCACACTTGGTAGCACTAACTTCTATTTATAGAGGGCTTGAGCATGGTAGGAAAGAGAAGGATGTCAGAACATACAGAGGGCTGGAGAAGGTTCTCAGAAAAAAGAAACAATCCAGAAAGAATCCCAACATGACACGTGGTGCATTGGGAGACCACATGGTGCGAACATAATATATGCATAATTAAAACATTGTATGTTCAAGTTATGACATTCGCAGAGCAAACATTACTAAATTATGACATCCTATATTAGAATTATGAATTAAGTATCAACATTATGATATTCTGACAAATAAAATATCTTCAAACACAGAATTATAACATCCTATGTCAGGTTTTGACATCGTAGGTTAAAATTATGACAAAATAAAATAAAAAATATACCAGAATATAGAATTATATCATCCTGGATCCAAATTATGAGGATCAAACTCTCTCCTATATTAGTTGGCTACACATGTATGCATCTAACTCATCCAAAAATGGATCCGAGGATGGTTGGTTGCTCGTAGTTATTTGTTGGACTGCCTCTACAACTTCATTTGGAGTCATCCTCTACCCTTTAGCAGATCTTTTATTTTTTTCTTTGGTAGATGGATCATCGAATGTCTTGTTCGGACCTTTCTTTGAGTTCTTTAACTTCTTTTCGACTCCACTCTTTATTCTCCTCTCTCTTGGCTGCCCCTTTGGGTGATATTTTTAGGATCTCAGATAATAAATTTTGAACTTGCCTGTGCTAAACTATTAGCATCTACTGCTCTTCTGAATAAAGTAGTTAGATCAGCCATCATCAAGTTAAATGCATCTTCAAATATGGAGGCAACCTTCTCAAGCTTTATCAATCGATGATTCATTAAAGCATACCTATACGAAACAAAATATCGATATGCTGTAACAGGTTGTAGTTATAGATAGCACATTATAATTTAGTTACAAGATGATGACATACCTAAATTTTTTGGTGCTCCTATCACAAAATTGGACATCACAATCTAAATCATCGAATTTATATTTTATGTCCTTGTACTACCATCTATTGAGAAAGTACTTATCAGGGATGCGAAATACTTTATTTTGATAGAGAACCAATAAGACGTGCCTACACAAGTATCCCCTGAATTCAAATGATCGACACTGGTATTTTACTTTCTCCAACCGGCTGCACCATGATACACTATAAATTTTGATAATTTGCTTTTCAATTTTATTAACTTCAATTTTGTCAAATGATTTCATGGAATAAACAGTGACATTGTCAACTTTTTCAGTTAATCTAGCATTTGATGTAGCCATCTCAAGTACCTCCATCTGAAATTTTTTGAATATGCATCTTGTGTACATGACTGTTGCTTCCCTCTCAAAAGACGAGGATGTCTTTAAAAAAATATTAGTTTGTAAGGACTTATTATCTTGTTTATTTTTTACTTCATATCTTTTCTCTAACACATCCTCATACTTCTTGATAAGTTTCTTTAGGATAGTCTTCAAATTCACAAACCCATCAAAGAAGTGGTTAATGCTCTCACTCCTCTGAGAGAAGAACATGCCTAGAAAGGATGTCAAAAACCAAGAAGATTACTGATATAGTATTATAGGATATCATATAAAGATTAAAAAAAGATTATATTATCATTCCAACATACCTGCAAAGAATGTATCCCTAAGGTAAACTTAAACCTATTTATTCTGACATTCGCAGAGATCATGCAACCAATCTACACTCTTGCATTCTTTATACTTATCCATGAGTTATCCTTATTTTTTCTCGAAAGATTGTGTTGTAACTGTGTCATACACAGCTAGCATCATCAAATTCAATCATAAATTTAGGATGTGCTGTGCATATATGGTCTATCTTTTCAGAGATCTTCTTCAAGTTGTGCTAAAGACAAGACCGATATCGTGCATTAAGAAAAATCTTTCTGATAGCAGTCTTGATTATCTTATCCTGATCGATGATGATGGCATTCGATATTTTACCATCATTTTCATTTAGCCATGCTTGAAATATCTATTTAAAAGTCTCTATCCTCTCATCCGACAACAACATATAGTCAAGCAGGATGGACTATCCATGGTGGTTAATGATGCGTGTCGTAGCACACCAAAATTAATCCTACTCATAATTATGTAGATAGGGTGAGTTGGAATCGTATCCACAGAAATCTTAGTCGATTGTTTCGAAAATGCAAAAGAAAAGAATAATAGATTGTAAGAAATTAAGAAAGAAGCATGAAAATTATAATAAAATTATTTTTTATTAATCAAATAAAGAAGCATACATAAAGAAAAAAAATAAAATTATGATATAAGATAACTAAATCAAGTTGATCTTCTTACTGTGTCCGATGATGGATGTGTCTCCTTGAATTCTTCATCTTCCTCCATGCAGACAGCGGCAGGATGGCTGGAAGGCTTGATTTAGAAACTCCAAGGAAAAAAAATTGATGGAAGTGGGTATATAAAAGAGAAAGGATAGCGGCACTAGGATTAGGACCTCTCCTAGATTTGATAAAATATAGAAAAGAGATTTATGGAGAAATATGATATCGTGCTAGGGTTAGTACCTCTCCTAGACTTATAAAGAAGAAGAAGAGGGAGAGAGAAAGAGAGAAGCTTGAAGAGAACTTAGGGTTGGCTTGATTGAAAAAGATGGAGGCCTTGGGGTTCTATTTATAGAGTGGAGAAGCTAATATTTTATGAAAAGAGAGGTGGAAGCATGAATAAAGATCCTTGGATCTTCATATTGATTCTCCTCCGTTGATCTTTAAATCATGTTCACACTGGAATAGGAGCTGGTTGCCTGGTTCACTCAAGTCTGATCCAATTTGAGTCTGATTTGAGTCATATGAATCCAAACTTCAAATTACCTGCAAAATAGACCAGAGAGCATCAAATTTTAATAAAATAATATTAATTATTATAATATTTAATACTTCTAGTAACTTAAATTAAGTATTCATCACACCCTCCAACTTGAACTTTTACTTGTCCTCGAGTAAAATAGATATATTAGCATTGTGCACTAAATTATTCTTGAATTGAAAGTTATCCTAGATATTTTTAATTATAGTGGATATCCGGTTAGACCATTAATGATGTATTTTATTGGATTATCAATTTGATCTAATTAATAATTGAGTATTAACCATAAAAATTTTTAAAGATCTTCTTTCACCAACTTCTCACTCTACTTTTTAAGTCCTCTAACTTGACGTGAGCAAGGTTTATTATCTTCTTATAATTTAGTCTCCTTATTCTTTCTCTCTTTTTTTATAGAAATATTTACATATACAGTCAGTGCAATGTCCTAACCCCTTAAGCTTTCTAATTAACTCTTGTAGCGAGCTTTAGGCCAATGACTCTCAAACCAGTTGGCTTTAGGATATTAGGTGTAAAATATCCCTCAAGCTTACTAACTCGAGTCAAAAAGACTACGAATTAAAAACTGACTATACAAGAGATTTCTTCATATTCTCATCTTTTGACATGAACAACAATGCTTACTTAGGTGAAGGGGCCCGATTACTTAGTGAGAAATGCTAAAATTTTTTTTTTTATTTTATCTTTTTATAATAAAAAAAAATTTGCATTCCTCGATCTTTCCACCCATACCCCTATAAAGTAGATTCTTCATTGAGATGGTGGAAAGAGGATTCTAGAATCACTTCAAAATTTAGTCTGGTCTAAATTCTTCCATTAATTGGACATCCTTAATAATTTCTTCCTCAATATCTCTAAAATTATCTAGACTGTTAATCACTCATTGATTAGGGTATCTAGTTAACTTCAAATTGAGATAAAATTTAGATACACAAAACTAATTATTTATGACCATACTCGAGGACTTAATTAAATTAGTTATTCTTTCCCCCAACTTAATTTTCATTATCCCCAATGGAAGAAGAGAATCATAATAAAGCTAAAATAGAATGTAACAAGGAAGAACACCACCTAAGTTTAATGTGTGTAATCTTGATTGAGAGGTTCTTCATTGCTGGGCATGGTGTGTTCTTGACTCTATTGATCATGGTGCTCCCCCCAACTTGGCTAATTGTCTTTCTCAAAAATTTTTACAAAATAAAAAAAACTGGATAACTGAAAAATAAAATATTGGATTGCCTTTCAACAAGTGCTAAATTTAAAGTCTTCAGCTAGACCAAGCCAAAGTTTAATTGTAAACTGGATCCTGTAATTCAATTGAGTCAACTTGTTCGCCATCTCTGATTCATCCATATATTGTTTCAATCGTTAGCTATTTACTTTAAAGGTATTTTCCTGTTTAGGATCTTTGATTTCAATTGCTCCATGAGGAAATATCTAAGTTACGATATATGGTCCATCCCAATGTGAACGGAGTTTTTCAGGGAATAGTCGTAATCTTGAATTATAAAGCCATACTTGTTGATTAGGTTTGAATATTTTTTATTAAATATATTTATCATGATAAGCCTTAGTTCGAGCCTTATAAATTCATGAACTTTCGTATGCTTCATTGCGTAGCTCTTCTAATTCGTTCAATTATAGTCTTCTATTACTACTCGTATTTTTCATGTGAAAATTGAATTGCTTTATAGCCCAAAATATGCGGTGTTCTAGCTCTACTGACAGATGGCAGACTTTTTCAAAAATGATCTGGTAAGGAAATATTTCTATCGGACTCCTGTATACAGTACGATAGGCCTATAATGCATCGTCTAATCATCCAGATCAATCTTTTCGATCAGGCCTAACCATCTTCTCAAGAATTCGTTTGATCTTCCTATTAGAGACTTCTACTTGACCACTAGTTTGGGGGTGCTATGGTGTGGCAACTTTGTGAGTGATTCCGTATTTCTTCATTAAACTTTCAAAGTGCCTATTCGTGAAGTGTGCACCTCCATCACTAATAATGAACCTTGGACAACCGAATCGACTTAAGATGTTCTGTTGGATGAATTTGATTACTACTTTGTGATCATTCATCCTGGTTGCCATAGCCTCAATCCATTTAGATACGTAATCTACTGCAACCAAAATGTATTCATATTCATAGGATGGAGGAAAGGGGCCCATAAAATCGATTCTCCAAACATCAAAAACTTTCATGACTAAAATGGAAGATAGGAGCATCACATATTTTCTAGAAATATTCTCCGTCTGCTGACAGTGCAAGCACTCAAGATAAAATTTATATGCATCCTTAAATAATGTCGGCCAGTAAAATTTACTTTGTAACACTTTCGTGACCGTTCTCTTCCCACTAAAATATCTCCTGCATGCATGAGAGTGACAAAAAGTAAGTATACTTTGATACTCACTCTCAGGGACACAGCATCGAATCACTTAGTCAGGGCAATATTTGAACAATTCGAGTTCCTCCCAATAATAATATTTGATCTGTGAGAAGAATCGATCCTTCTATTTTATCCAATGGAGAGAAACTTTTTCTGTTGCCAAATAGTTAACGATATGGGCAAACCATATGATTTGGTCAAAGATAGTTGTAAAAAATTATTCATCGAAAATTTCTTATTAACTTCATCTGTACTCATCGTATGATCAACTAAAATTCTAGAAATATGATCAGCGACCACATTTTCGAAATCCTTCTTGTCTCGAATTTTTAGATCAAATTCTTGAAGCAAAAGGATCCATATGATCAATCATGGTTTAGTATCTTTCTTCGGGAGTAGATGTTTTAGAGCCACATGATCAGAATATACTAGAACCTTAGACCCTAACAGATATGAACGAAATTTATCAAGGACAAATACCACCGCTAGTAGGTCTTTTTCTGTCGTGGTGTAGTTCAATTAGGTATCGGATAGAGTTTTGCTAGCGTAATAGATCACATGTAGCTCTTTATTGATTCTTTGACCTAAGACGGCTCCTATTACGAAATCGAAAGCATCACACATGATTTCAAATGGAAAGGACCAATCAGGAGATTTTATTATGGATGCTATTGTCAGGACTGTTCGTAATGTGTGGAAGGCTCGTAGATATTCTTTATTAAAGATAAATGGTATGTCCTTGGCTAGCAGATTGCACAAAGATCTTCTTATTTTGCTAAAATCTTTAATGAAGCGTCTGTAAAATCCAGCGTGACCTAGGAAGGATCGTATTTATCGAATCGAAGTGGAGGGTGGTAGTTTTGAAATGATCTCGATTTTGGCTTTGTCTACCTCAATCTCCCTTTTAGAAATAATATATCTCAATACGATTCCTTTTCGAACTATGAAATGGCTCTTTTTCCAACTTAAAATCAGATTTGTTTCCGTACAGCGCTTAAGGACTTTGGAGAGGTTATGAAGAAAATCCTCAAAGGTGGTTCCAAACACTAAGAAATCATCCACGAAAACTTCAAAATATTTATCCATCATATCTAAAAAAATGGTCAAAATGCACCGTTGAAATGTAGCGGATGCATTGCAGGGCCCGAATGACATATGTCGAAAAATGAAAGTGCTATAGGGGTAAGTGAAGATGGTTTTCTCTTGATCATCCGAAAATATAGATATCTGATTGTACCCTGAATAACCATCTAAAAAATAGAAAAAATATTGACCCACTAGCTGTTTTAAGATTTGGTCGACGAAGGGTAATGAAAAATGATCCTTCCAAATAACAGCGTTTAGTTTCCTATAGTCAATACATACTCGCCAGCTAGATGGTGTGTGAGTGAAAAATAATTCACCTTCTTCATTCTCCACCACAATAATACTTGATTTTTTAGGTACTATTTGGGTAGGACTGACCCATTTACTGTCGGATATGGGATAGATGATTCCAGCATCTAACCATTTTACCACCTCTTTCTTCACTACTTTTGCATGTTTGGGTTTAGTCTCCTCTGCATGTCTCGATGGGATTTGGCATCTATCTCGTAATAAATATGGTGCATACAGATGGAGGGGTCAATTCTTTTTAGATCAGAAATGGACTAGCCGATAGCCTCTTTGTTTTCTTTCAGAATACCAACCAATTGTGCTTCCTGATCCGGGATCAAGTCTGATGCAATGATCACTGGGAGGGCGTCATTAGATCCTAGGAATGCATACTTGAGTGTGGCTGGAAGCGGCTTTAATTCTAATGCAGGTGGTGATTCTAATGACGGGACTGTGGGTGTATTAGCTAATGCGGACAATGGCTCGTACTTGATTATCCAAAGGGGAGTAGTTTCAGCATTTGATGTATCAACTAGAATATTTACTTCTTCGTTATCTCTCTGCATATCACAGTCATCCACTCCAAAGTGCGTCAAGTGGGTGTCTCGGGAATCATATGCAAAAATCATTGATGTTGCTTCCTCTATGATATCCTCGAATGTATTTATCTCGAAGCAACTATCAGTTGATGGTCCCTGGGATGCACTGAACACATTCAGTCTTAGTTTCTTATTTCCAAATGATACATCCATGACTCATGTCCTATAATTGATGCACGTGTTTGCCGTAATCAGGAAGGGTCTGCTTAAGATAATAAAAATTTACCTTGGATTGCCACTCAGCTCCATGTCAAGGACTAAAAAATTAATTAAAAAATAAAACTCATCTATCTTGACCAAAACATCTTTGATCATCCCACGTGATGTCTTAATTGATGTATCAGCTAACTGTAAAGTGATCGATATGGGTTTCAGTTCTTCAAACCCAAAAAGTTCATAAATTGAGCTAGGTAAAAGGTTCACACTGGTCCCTAGGTCTAGAAGAGCTTGTTCGATGTGAAAGTCTCCTATAATGTAAGAAATGATCGGGGTGTCTAGATCTTTAAGCTTTGGAGGGGTAGCATGCTGGAATACAGAGCTAGCTTGTTCAGTGAGACATACTTTCTTCGAGAGTTGTGATCGAGATTTATATTTCTGAGTGCATAATTTTTTCAAAAATTTTGTGTAAGCTGGGACCTGTTTGATTGCATCTGGAAGGAAAAAATTAATTTGAACTTACTTAAATAATTCTAATATCTCGTCGAGTCTTCCTCCCTTCTTATCCGCAGGAGTAGGGACTTTTAGGGCACTCGAAAATGGAGCTTTAGGCAAGTAAGGTGATTCTAGTGCAGTTGGTCCATTCTTTACTTTTGGATCCTCCTTGTTCTTAGGTGATTCGGACTTGGTCAGAGGTCTAAGATCGGTCTCATTGGTTTTACTCGTATATTCAATGACTTTCTCACTTTTGAAAGTCATAATTGATTTGACGTGTTCAGAAAAGGTATCTGGAGTATTGAAGCTCTCAACCATGAATTGCCCTCTCGGATTGCTTTCAGATTGGCTAGGTAATTTTTCTCCTTCCCTCCTATTGACTGTAGTTGCTAGTTGACCTATTTGGGTCTCTAGCTTAGCAATGGATTGTGTGTGAGAGTTAAAGATTTGGGTGTTGACTTCTAATCGTTCTAACGCTTTTAAAATCTTCTCCTCAAAAGCTGAGCTATGATCAATGGTAGACGATTGAGGAGCATTTTGAAACTGATGGTATGATCCATGCCTATATATCGGATCCTGTTGCCAATCGTCAGCCTGTTGACAGTTGTACTCCTTTTGTATTAGTACATAAATTATAAATAAATAAAAGTTATTTTAATATTTTTTCATCACAAATGTTTCATCTTCTAATGAACTCCTGTGTTGTGGTGAAGTTCTTAGGACTATTTAGACTCGACAAAAGAGGATTTGTCGCTTAGTCCTTAAACCTGTTCGCGACCAAATGATACGTTGTTACCAAGGATGGCAATGTTTATCGAGCATAGATCGTTGTGTACCATATGGGTTGGTTGTCCTCATAACCAAGGAGTGTGGAGACACTGGTATGGCATACAGGTGAGATGTAATGGTACATCTGCACTGAACGTGACCGACTCCGGAGCTATTTCTGCTGTCAAGATTTGCTCTGATGGGATATGGGTATAAATGTCCCTCCGATCTGAGACCGCCACGGTGACTTGCAAGCAACTCACTGCACTTAGGCACTGGACTACCTGAATTTCTAATTCAGTGACGGAAGGCTGCTGGGTGTAGTCAAGTACTTGACTTGTTGGTGCGTGTGTCAAGATGGGATTGATCACTCCAATTTAGGAGCTGTGTACAGTCGTATTTTAATTTAGCAAAATCTTGATCAAGGTAGTCCTAGTGAGGAGTCACAGGATTAATTGAGTTGAGCACGATTCAGATGATCTCATCAGGGTTGACAGTTTAACCCAGAGTCGTTCTAAACACAGGAGTCAAAAGGGATGAATTATACGGTAACCATATTCACGTAGGTTCTGAATATTGCGATTGCAACTATTCAACCTATCCGATCATCAGGTACCATTGCTAGATGGTCACTTCGATTAGTACAGAAATTGGTTCCTGTGCTACCGGCTTAGGTTCGAACCTACGGGGTCACACACATTAGAGGTTCCTTTCTGATCTGATGGCTGATTATGAGTCTTATGTGTCTGGGACTCTATGATTAAGAATTAGGATTCTCTGATCATGAGTTTCACACATTTTGGGTACCAGGGTCAAAATTTTGAATTTCAAATTTTGAATTTGAAATTTGAATTCTTTGATCAGGGTTTCATATCGATGGTCTCTGATGCCTAATTGCCCATCGAATTTAGACTCAATATTTATGAGAGGTTTAATTAGTGATTTGATCATTAATTAACTCAATTTGATTGAGTAATTATTTTTAGATCAAGTCCAATTGAATTGGATTCAGTTTAGATTGACCCGATTAGGTTAAGTGTTGATCTAATCGCTAAGGTGGTTTAGTCCCTGATTTGATCAGGGGTTAGGCTTAATTAATTTTTGATTTGATTAGAATTTTATTGAGCCTAATTAAGTCTAATTGTGTTGGATTTAATCTGGTCTAATTGTGCTTAACCTATTTTAATTAGGTTGGCTCAATTTGAATCAAACCATCTTGTTTTAAATTTCCTGCGCCACCCAACTTCCTTGCGCCCATTTGAATTTGCGAGAAGAAATTTTCTCATGAAGTTTCTCCCACGCAAAGCTCTCTCACGCCCATGTTTCTATGCGCCAATTATTTGGATTAACTTGGTTTGTTACCCATCCAAATTCAAAGGGGTTTTGAATTTGAATAGATAACCAAATAACCATGCGCCAGCTTATCCTTTTTTGTGCGCCCCATATTCCACACGAGAAATAATTTCTCGTGAAAGTCTCTACGCATAAAAAAAAAAAAAAGGCCACGTCATCTCTTCTTTCTCGTACAAATGGATGAGGATAAGATTGGTTGACACTTGAATTCAAATTTGATTTGAATTTATGTGAGCAACCACCTCTTCTTATCCACTCACACGCTTTCAACATCTCTTGCGATATTTTATAAAATGAGAAAGGGAGGGGGCATGGGCAATGAATGAAAGAAGAGATAAGGGGCGTGGGGAGGTTCTGAAAAATTTTGAAGTGTTCAAAATTTATCGAGAGGAGAGAAAAAGGAGAGAGAAGTGGGCGTAGGGTTTTTGGTGTGTACCCTAGGGTTTCTACCTAGGGTTCGGGAAGTGAGATTGGTGTGCCACGAGTGTCGTGAGTCCATCAAATTTTAGAGAGAGATCCATCAGCCTCTCAACCAATCGTGCAGATGATCCGAAGCATCCGAAGAGTCGGCACACATCGATCGAAGGAGTTCGATCAACATCAGCCATCAAAAGGGTGAAATCATGAACTAGCATTCGTGAGGAGCCGATCAGATGGGAGCTTCTTGTGGATGATCCACAGAGGTCAGACACTAGTGTGGCTGTGACGTGACGATCAGAGCCCCCCGACGGTGATCAGATTGCGGTGATCGACTACCCGTAAAAGGTGATGTGTTCTGAACACAGTACAGTAAAAAGTTTACTGTTTCAAATTTAAATTTCAAATTTAAATGCATGCTATTGTATCATATTTAGATCCTAGTATAGGGTTAATTAGTATTAATTAATGAGATTAATTAATAATTTCACTATAAAATAGTAATTTTGAAAAGGTTTTAAAATTATCATTTTGCCCCTGCTCTGAATTTTAGCTTAAAAAATGGTATCAAAGCATGGTTCTAAAATATGATATACATATGCATGCGTAGATTAAGGTGTAATCTATAAGTTTAAATTTAAAATTCAAAATTTTAAATTTAAAATTCAAAATTTGAAATTTGTTAGAAGTTTCAAATTTGAAATTCAAAATTTAAAATTTGAATTTTAAAATTTAAATTTTAAAATTTGAAATTTGAAATTCAAAATTCAAAAATTTAAAATTCAAAGATTAAAAATTTAAAATTTGGTTGAAATCTCAAATTTGAAATTTAAAATTTAAAATTTGAAATTTAAAATTTGAAATTCAAAATTTAAATTTTGAAATTGGTATATTTAGATATACTTGGTCCAAGTAGCAAGTAATCTAATTGGGTTGGTTGCCATGGCCGTCCGGTCATAGGAGAAAAGTAGGGTTTAAAGGCCCTCTCTTCCCATTCGATTAGGTCTCCTATGGCGGTAGGGGTGCCGATGCAATTATATCCCATACCGATGAAGCAGCGAAAAGATTTAATTATAAAATTTATCATGAATGTATTAGATTAGATCTAAAAGAAAATTCATTATTTATTTTGAGTTATTTTCTGTTATGAAATGAGCAATAGGATTGCTATTTATGAATTGTGCTGATCCGTTTGTGAAATGAGTCAACACATTTGGTGAACAAAAAATAAAATCTTTTAAAATTTAAAAATTATTTTTGAAATATCAAACCCTGACCCATCAGCCCAAGTACTTAATTAAAAGAATTAAGTATTGTCTAGTAGGTCTAGAATTGTGAATTAAGACCTAAAATAATTGCATAAACTTGTGGGTCAATGGGTTAGATGAATTAGGTCCATAATTGGGTTAGACCTAAGGTTAGCTTAAAAAATGGACTAAATGGAGTAATTGGTCAAATCTAATCAAAAGTTGAATTAGATTAGATCAAGGATACTCTAGACTCAACTTCAATAGTTGTAGTTAAATGGATCCATGTCTTTAACTAGACCAAGATGGACTTAATTCATGGCTACGCGGTGGAGCCCTATTTACTAAGTTGATCAAAATTAAAACTAATGAACCGGTTGGTGTCTAAGGTAAGTTCGACAGTTTTGACCAGTGGTTCTTAAGCGGGAGCTACTCGCATTGATTCGATCATTGATGAGTTAATGGCAAATCTCCATCACTGATCTCACTTACCTGGCCAATCTGGTAAGTTAGATTTTGATTAGATCACTTGGTGATTAGAGCTCACCCATGTCATTAGGTAAATCAGTGTGACTGATTTAGGTGCTCCTAATGCCAGCTTTAATTAAATCTTTTTTTAATCTGACTTGGTGAAGTCAGTGGGAGGATTGAAATTGGCTGGATGATTTCTTCTCTACTATCCTTTAATAAAATCCTCAAAAATTATTAGATCCCTAAAATGATTAAGTTATAATGATAACTAAGTCAATGCCTCCCATTAAGTAAGTGATAATGAGTCTATTAGTTCAATGATCATTGGAGGCCCAAAGGCCTGGTGCTCATTGGCTAATGGAATTATCATTCATAATATGATAATTTGGTTGAGTCTTTCTGATGGTGGTTAGATTGGCTAGCCAAAGTCGGGCCTAATCATTTATTGGTCTGATTCACCAAATTAAGTCATGTTAATGGTTGGACCTGTTGCCCAGCTATGCAACCCAAGAGGGGGGGTGAATTGGGTTTCTAAAAATTTTATGCTCAATTAATTGCTTATGAAAAGTATTTGTTAAAAGCTTGATGAATGAGAATAAAGACTTTAAATCAAGATTAATTACCTAAAGCAAGAATGCAAGGATATAATAAAGAAATAAAGAGAAACAATAAAGCACACCACAAACACAAGGATTTATAGTGGTTCGGTGCCAACCTTGCACCTACATCCACTCTCCAAGCTCCTACTTGGGAATTTCAATCCACTATACTTGTATTCAACCCGAATACAAATGTCGGAACCTCCGACACTAGCTATCCCAAGCTAGTCCACTTGTTTCCCGGGTACAAGCCAACCCAAAACACTCCAATTTCAGGTTCGGATCAACCTTCTCTTGTTTTGGAAACCCTCCAAAAACAAGAACAATTACTCGCAAAGAGCAAGACAGTTTAGAGCACAAATAAGTACAAGAATAGCTCCTTAAATGAGCGAATATAACAATAAAAATACTTTACTCAAATGAAGAATCCCCTTTTGAATTTTCTCAAGGTGTATGAAGAGTTGAATGAACGCTTGAGGAAAAGATGAACTTGATTGAAGACTTCTTGAAGGCTTTGAAAGAGCTCTTGATCAGGGTTGAAAAATAGGCTTGAAAAATCCTCTCTTTGAATACTCTTGAATGTCCTTTTGAACACTCTTGCTTTTCTCTTTCACAATCTCTCGTGTATATTGTAGATCTCTTGTCTCTCTCGTGTGGATTGTGGATCCCCTCTCTTTTTCTTTTGTGTATTTCGTTGATCTCCTCGTGTATATTTTTGGATCCCCTTTTTTTTTTACCTTTTGAAACCTTTTATAGCCTTAAGAAACAAGAGAAAACAATTTAGGCAGAAAAAGAGCCGTTAGAGCATTTTAAGGAAGCATAAAAGGTAATTAAAACGGGCAAAAAACTAGCCGTTGCAGACGATTTCCGTCGCAGGGGTCGACTCATGAGTCGACCTCTGTTGCAAAGACCAGAGATTTGGTTTCTGAATTTTTTTGGCCCAAATCAGCAGAGGTCGACTCATGAGTCGACTCATGCCTTGTGGGTCGACTCATGAGTCGACTCACAGGTCGTGCCAAGCCAAAAATCCAACGTGCCAAGGGAAATTTTTGCGTGCCAATCAGCTCATAGTGCCATAAGTTGACTCATGAGTCGACTCATGCACTTCAAACATTCATAACTTCAAAAATATAAGTCCAAAAATAATAAAATTTTCACCAATAGATTACAAATCATTTGTTCTACCCAATGATACTATCAAATCAGGATTTTAGTAAAATTACGATTTTGCCCCTGAAAAGCATAAAGACTTTTTCAATTAAAAATATTTGTATCCCTTCAATCTGCTTTGTAATCATCAAAATCAATCTAGGAGCAACAATCTCCCCCTTTTTGATGATGATAAAACACTTGAACAAAAGCATTTATGTGAATGCATTAATTTTAAAAGAATGCATTATAGGTGTATATGCTTGAAAAGAGTATGATTCTTTTGGCATGTGATATAAATGGTCATATGCAAAAATAGTTTATCCATTTTCTTAAAGATTTGAAGATATGCTCATTGGATTATGTGATTTTGGTGTTAGAGCAGAAAACTTATTTTTGTTATCAGATCAAGCTGTATTTTGAAAATTTGCTCATTCTCATTTGATTTTAGTTTTAGCATCAGAACAAAAAATAATTATGTATGCCAAAGCATGTTTAAGAGTTGATTTGGAAAGTATATTAGATCATTTTGAGTTTAAGATGTATCAGAGCAAGAGAAAAATAAATTTTGCAATGTATCGGAGCAAGAAAAATAATTTTACAATGTTATCAGAAAAAAATTTTACAATATATCAGAGCAAGTTAAAAATTTTAAGATGTATCAGAGTAAGTTAAATTTCTTAAGATGTATCAAGGCAAGTTGAATTTCTTAAGATGTATCAAGGTAAATAAAATTTCAAAAGATGTAACAGAGCAAGTTGGAATTTTGAAGTATATCAGAGCATATTTAAATTTTTAAAGCAAATCAGAGCATATGTAAAGAAGTAATTTAAAAGTTACTTATGTGCATTGTACTTAGCATTGTACTTTTGATATTATTCTTTAAATTCTCCAATTCATTCATTAATTTCTCATAATTTGTAGTTTTGCTTTTGATGGGATGCTTTTTCTTTAATTGCTCATAATTTATGGTTTTGCTTTTGATGGGTTTTTTTTTTTTTTTTTTTTTTTTTAATTGCTCATAATTTATGGTTTTGCTTTTGATGGATTTTTTTTTTTTTAATTTCTTTCCCTTTTTGACATCATCAAACATGGTTAACTCCTCCTTTTTCTGAAACATTCTTTAATTTCTCCCCCTTTAGAGTCTATCACAGATGTTTGCTCCCCCTTAATACAGCAATTATTAACAGCAAACAACAACAAAGAGAAGACAATATTTCAACAAGGAGAATATATATAACCAAAATATGATCGACATCATTACAAAAGGTAGAAATATAAGTAAAAGATGATACCATAAAACCATAATTGTTTCAATACATAGTTCATAATATAAAAGTCAACCAGCTAATTGTCAATACATGGCCCCAAAATACAGATCCTAGAACAAGACACTAACATCTAGGATCTAGTAATGATCAAGACAAGTCATGGATCGGAGTCATCAGATATGGGATGAGAAGCTGATGGATCAGAAGTGCGTCCTCTACCCCGTCTGCCTCTGGCACAAGCAGGAGAGCGAGATGAACTGGGAGGCTGAGAACGCTGAGAGGCTAAGGACTGAACAGAAAGGGTGAGTCTGATGGAATCAAGTACGTTCAGTGCTCTGGAAATAGACTAAAGTAGAGCAGTGAACTGAGTGGTTGCATGCTCACTCGATCCTCGGATCTCTTTCCTCAGTAACTCATATCCACCCTCCAATGCTCCTCTGAGCCTGCCAGCCTCTGCAGTGAGGTCTGTGACCTCAATAGTGGACTCCTGTGGCTGAGGATGGGCCAAAGCAAGGACTTGTCCCTGCAAGTCAAGAACTCTGCCAGTCAGTCTCCAGACGGTGTCCTCAAGCTGCTGAATCCGGATGGACTGATCTGATATCATCTGAAACACAGTGGATATGTGGGGAGTCATGGTCTGATCAGAAGAAGTGGCTCCTGGTGCAAAAGTAGTACTGCTCCACTGACTAGATAGCAAAGAAGCCACACGCTGTGATATCTGCTCGATCTGATCGTCAGCCAGTCTGAACTCTGATTGAGGTGCTCTGCTCTCTGGCTGATACACTGGTGTGGGCATCCTAGTAAACTCTGAAGGGCCAGCCTCTGTATCAGGAATGAACTGGATATCTGGTGATGCTGCCCTGAAGTCATGGACAGGAGATGATGGACCTTCTTCTTCAGCTCTGTCTTCAACTCTCTCTTCAGCTCTATCTTCAGTTCTCTCCCCAGCTCTCTCCTCAACTCTCTCCTCAGATCCCTTGATCCAACCACCATCAATCTTTGTAAATCCCATTCGGTGCAGGGTGTGTTGGTTGAAAGTGTCCACATGAGAGAGCTTAGTAGAAGCTTCCCCCTCACAGCTGACTCCAAACCTCCTAAATACTCTAGTAAGGGCCATACCATAAGGCAAGTGTGCCTTGAATCTGTTCAAAGTCTCTCTCATGACCTCTATCATAAGTGCAGGGAGGTTCAGGGGGGTCTGAGTGATGACATGGAACATGATACAAACATCTATGCTGGAAAGTAAATCATGCCTACCACTCCTAGGAAAGAAGAGCTTCGTTACCATCTGATGCAGGATCCTCATCTCAATGGACAAAATCTTTACTTCCAATTTCTTTAAATTCCCTGAATAAGTTCCCCCTAGTATAACACTGATCCCCTCTTCTTTTACTGGGAGTTCCATATAAGAGTAACCCTCACTAGGCAAATCAAGTATATCTTCCAATATACTAGAATCCAAGCAAATATCAATACCCTTGACTGTTGAAGTCACTGACCCATTTCCATAATGTAGATTCTGGTAGAATTCTCTAACTAGGTCAACATAGGTGACTTCCTTAAGGGAGCAGTAGAAACCCCATCCTTGATTTTTAATCTTGGTTGCAAATGTAAAATCCTCTTTTTCAAAGAACCGAAAATCTATATTCTTCCCGGTTCCAACTTTTCTATCAGATAGAGGATTCTTACTGGGGCTTAGGGAGGATTGAGGGGGACCTTGAGTAGATACTGAAACTGGAGTGGGAGCAGTGGAAGACTGAGCAGCTTGTCTTTTCTTTCGGATATTTTCTTCAAGCTCACGGACTGACTTTCTTCTTTGGGGAAGCTTCATCTTTGGAGCCATATTTACTACAGTAGCAGACAAGGAGACTTGGAGGAACACGTGAATGAGTGGAGGAGGGATCATAAGAGAGTGAAGAGGGATTTTGGTGGAGAAAAGAAGTGGATTTGGGAAGAACGGTGGAGTGCTAGGGCACGCTCCGACCGTGCCAAACAATGAGAGAAAGCACAGAAAATCCCTTTCCAAGGTGGCGATTTTTGGTGGAGAGGAGGAGGGAGAAGTGCCTCGAACTAAATCCTTGGATTTGGAGCAAAAGAAATTGGAGAAGTCGGCTTTTGGAAGGAAGAAGATGAAAGGATGGGTCGGCTCACGAACAGGATCCCATATAAAAATAATGAGCCCGTGAGAAGTTTGAGGAAATAACAAGTTTGCCATTGAGTCGACTCATGGGGGTCGACTCATGAAGTTTAGAAATTCAGAAAAAATATGAATAAATTTCAGAAAAATTTAAAATTTTGGGAGAAGGAGTTTTGCTCAAAGATAAGTTTTTAGAATGATAAACTTGAGCTTTTGGGACCAGGATAGATGTTGGAAATTGAGCTCTAAAAATTTTTAATAACAATTCTTGGAAATTGAGAAAAATTTAGGCATATGGATCTAGAATTCCTAGATTTCTCCTAATTTCACAGAATCTATCCTCACTAAGGGCCTTTGTAAAGATATCAGCTAATTGATTTTCAGTGCAAACATATTCAAGAATTATATTTTTGTTTTGAACATGTTCTCTTATAAAATGATGTCTTATTTCAATATGTTTGGATCTTGAATGTTGAATTGGATTTTTAGATAGATTTATGGCACTTGTGTTGTCACATCTTATTGGTGTTTCATTAAGTTTGATTTCAAAGTCTTCGAGTTGTTGCTTAATCCACAAGATTTGAGCACAACAACTTCCGGCTGCAATGTATTCGGCCTTAGCCGTAGACAATACCACCGAATTTTGTTTCTTGCTAAACCATGAGATTAGGTTAACTCCAAGAAATTGGCAAGTTCCACTTGTGTTTTTTCTATCTAATTTACATCCAGCAAAATCAGCATCTGAATATCCTAATAAATCAATTTGTGAGTCCTTAGAGTACCATAACCCTAGAGTTTGAGTACCATTTAAGTATCTAAGGATTCTTTTAACAGCATTCAAATGAGATTCTTTAGGATTAGATTGATATCTAGCACATAAACAAACACTAAATATGATATCAGGCCTACTTGCAGTTAAATATAATAATGAGCCAATCATACCTCTATAGTATTTTAAGTCTACACATTTACCTTCATCATCCTTGTCAAGCTTACATGAGGGACTCATTGGTGTGCCAATTGGTTTGCAGTTCTCCATTCCAAATCTTTTGAGTAGTTCCTTGGTGTACTTGCTTTGGTTGATGAAGATTTCCTCTTTTGATTGTTTGATTTGGAGTCCGAGGAAGAAGGTGAGTTCTCCCATCATGCTCATCTCGAACTCCCCCTGCATAAGCTTAGCAAAGTCTTGACAAAGGGATTATTAGTAGACCCAAAAATTATGTCATCAACATAAATTTGTATAACTAGCATATCATTTTGATTTCTTTTAATAAAGAGGGTTGTATCTACATTACCTCTTGAAAAACCATTATTTAGTAAAAATTTGCTTAGCCTATCATACCATGCTCTAGGTGCTTGTTTTAATCCATATAAAGCTTTATTTAATCTAAAGACATGATTAGGAAAAGCATGATTTTCAAATTCAGGGGGTTGTTCTACATATACTTCTTCAGCAATATATCCATTTAAAAATACACTTTTAACATCCATTTGAAATAATTTGAATTTCATAAAGCAAGCATATGCAAGTAGAAGTCTAATAGCTTCTAATCTAGCAACAGGTGCAAAGGTTTCATCAAAATCAATTCCTTCTTCTTGATTATATCCCTTAGCAACCAGTCTTGCTTTATTTCTAATTATATTTCCATGCTCATCTAATTTGTTTCTAAAGACCCATTTTGTGCCAATTATTGAATAATTTTTAGGTCTTGATACTAAGGTCCAAACATTATTTCTTTCAAATTGATTAAGTTCCTCTTGCATTGCATTAATCCAATTATGATCATTTTCAGCTTCTTCAAAAGTTTTAGGTTCAAGATGAGATACAAAAGCACAATGATTAACTACATCTCTAAGTGAAGAACGGGTTTTTACCCCATGCATAGGATCATCAATAATTAACTCCTTAGGGTGGTTGTGAACATACCTCCATTCCTTGGGTAGGTCATTTGTACCTTGAGGTTGTTCTTGAATTTCTTCACCTCTCTCATCTTGTTTGTCTTCTTGATCCTTGTCTTCTGGAGTTGCTGAATCTTTCAGAGTGATCTCCTTCATACCTTCTATTAGTGGATCTGCATCATCAACACCCTCATTCTTCCTTGAAGGAAGATCGTTAGATTCATC
Source organism: Elaeis guineensis (assembly GCF_000442705.2). NCBI lineage: Eukaryota > Viridiplantae > Streptophyta > Magnoliopsida > Arecales > Arecaceae > Elaeis > Elaeis guineensis. The sequence continues at coordinate 162,759,187 of NC_025993.2, read as the reverse complement.
AAAAATAACATGTATGGACTCCTCAACTACTAAAGTTCTTTTGTTGAAAACTCTAAATGTTTTACTAGTGGAGGAGTAACCTAGAAAGATTGCTTCATCTGATTTTGCATCAAATTTATCAAGTTTTTCTTTGCCATTATTTAATACAAAATATCGGCAACCAAAAACATGAAAATATGCAATATTTGATTTTCTTCCTTTCCAAAGTTCATAGGGGGTTTTCTTTAAAAATTATCTAATTAAAGCACGATTTAAAATGTAACATGCTGTGTTAATTGCTTCCGTCCAAAAATATCTTGGAAGGTTGCTTTTACAAAGCATGGTACGGGCCATTTTTTCTAAGGTTCTGTTTTTCCTTTCAACTACCCCATTCTGTTGGAGTGTCCTAGGAGCAGAGAAGTTATGGCCAATTCCATTTTCATCACAAAAATTTTTAAAGTCTTGATTTTCAAATTCAGTTCCATGATCACTTCTAATATTTTGAATTGAAAACCCTTTTTCATTAGTGACTTTTCGGTGAAATTTAGTAAAAATATGAAAAGTTTCATTTTTGTGTGCCAAAAAAAAACCCAAGTAAAACGAGAGTAATCATCTATAATTACAAAGCCATATCGTTTTCCTCCTAGACTAGTGGTTCTAGTTGGTCCAAATAAGTCCATATGCAAGAGCTCTAAAGGTCTAGAAGTTGAAACAGTATTTTTGGATTTAAATGAAACTCTAGTTTGTTTACCTAATTGGCATGCATCACAAATTCTATCCTTTTCAAAATTCAGTTTTGGCAAACCAAGAACTAATTCTTTCTTAATTAATTTTGAAAGAGAATGCATGCTAATATGTGCAAGTCTACGATGCCACAGCCAACTAGTCTCATTAACTTTAGCATTCAAGGATACTAGGCATTGCATGTCTAATTTGGCTAAATCATTCAAATCTACCATATAAATATTGCCATGCCTATGTCCTATAAATTCAATGCCATCGTTAATAGGGCTAGTCACAATGCAAACAGATGATTCAAAAACAACTTTATACCCTTTATCACAAAATTGACTAATGCTAAGTAAGTTATGCTTTAAACCTTTAACTAACAAAATATTTTCAATGTATTTGAAGGGAGTGATACCAATGTTACCTATCCCGATGATCTTTCCTTTGCCATTATCTCCAAAGGTGACCATCCCTCCATCCTTAGCATCAAGCATGATGAATTGTGATTCATCACCAGTCATGTGTCTCGAGCATCCACTGTCAAGATACCATTTTCTGTTTCCTCCTTGGGATGCTAGACACACCTGCAAGCAAAGGTCAAGTTTCTGTCTTAGGTACCCAAGCTTTCTTGGGTCCTTTTAGGTTAGTCAAAATGGTTCCTTTTGGAACCCATATTTTCTTTATAGTTGTGTTTGCAGATTTGTTAATAAGGCATGTGTATGATTTATGTCCTATTCTACCACATTTGAAACAAGTAATATTTGTAGACTTGTTACTTGAATAATTTACATAAATATTCTTCAGAAATTTTTGTTTCTTCAAGGGGTTATAGCCAAGTCCAGCCTTATCATATACAGCTTTTTGATTATCAAGAATCATATTTAGTTTGTTTGAACTTAAGGTGAACTTATCTACTATAGGTTTCAGCTTGTTAATTTCATTCTTTAAGCTTTGATTTTCTTGAATCAAGGTGGATTTTTCAATTGAAAGGTTTTCAGCTTGTTTCACTAAGGACTGATTTTCCAATTTCAGTTCTTTATTTTTCATCCCTAGTTTCTTTAATTCATCAATTAAATCATAGAATGCTTCATGCAATTCTTCAAAAGTAAATTCACTAGGGGATTCAGAAGTTACCTCATTTTCGTGTGCCATAAGGCACAGGTTGGCTTGTTCTGTTGAGGTTTCCTCATTGAAGCTTGAGTCATCACTCGCACTCCAAGTCGCCATCATTGCTTTCTTTTTGAACTTTTTGGGACCTTTCTTCAGTTGTGGACATTCGGATTTGAAATGTCCCGGCTTCTTGCACTCGTAGCATATAAGGGGTTGATCTTTCTCTTTGCTTTGTTCTCCTTTTGTGAATGACTTCTTTCTCATCTCCTGTTTCCTTTTTCTTAGAAACTTCTTAAATCTCCGGGTGATGAGTGCCATCTCTTCATCCTGTTCTTCATCTTCAGTGTCATCCGTTTCATCATCAGGCGAAGCTGTGGATTTGAGGGCAATGGTTCTTTTCTTTTTGACTTCATCCTCTTGATGTTGCTTCATGCTAAGTTTATGAGTCATCAAGGATCCAAGAAGCTCTTCTAGAGGTAGAGTGTTCAAGTCCTTTGCTTCTTGGATGGCAGTCACCTTGGCTTCCCAAGTTCTTGGCAATGACCTGAGAATCTTTCTTACAAGCTCACTGTTAGTATAAGATTTGCCAAGACTCTTCAAACCATTAATTATATCAGTAAAATGAGTAAACATAGCAGTTATGGACTCATCATGCTCCATTTTAAACAATTCATATTTATGCACAAGCATGTTTATTTTAGACTCTTTTACTTGATTTGTTCCCTCATGTGTTACTTCTAACCTATCCCATATTTCTTTAGCAGATGCACAAGTAGAAATGCGATTAAATTCATTTACATCAAGTGCACAATAAAGAACATTCATAGCTTTAGCATTTAATTGTGCCAATTTCTTATCAACCTCATCCCATTCTTTCTCGGGTTTGGTTGACTCCTCACCATCTATAATCTTGGTGGGTGTGTGAGGACCGTTCACTATGATACTCCACATATCATAGTCGAGTGCTTGTATGAATATCTTCATCCGAGCTTTCCAATAGGTGTAATTAGACCCATTGAAAAGTGGAGGTCGGTTGGTAGATTGCCCCTCGGCTAGAGAAGTACCGAAATGAGTTGCCATAGATCTTTGGCTCTTTGATTGTTAGATCAAAGAAGGGCTAGAACACCGAGCTCTGATACCACTTGTTGCCCAGCTATGCAACCCAAGAGGGGGGGTGAATTGGGTTTCTAAAAATTTTATGCTCAATTAATTGCTTATGAAAAGTATTTGTTAAAAGCTTGATGAATGAGAATAAAGACTTTAAATCAAGATTAATTACCTAAAGCAAGAATGCAAGGATATAATAAAGAAATAAAGAGAAACAATAAAGCACACCACAAACACAAGGATTTATAGTGGTTCGGTGCCAACCTTGCACCTACATCCACTCCCCAAGCTCCTACTTGGGAATTTCAATCCACTATACTTGTATTCAACCCGAATACAAACGTCGGAACCTCCGACACTAGCTATCCCAAGCTAGTCCACTTATTTTTCGGGTACAAGCCAACCCAAAACACTCCGATTTCAGGTTCGGATCAACCTTCCCTTGTTTTGGAAACCCTCCAAAAACAAGAACAATTACTCGCAAAGAACAAGACAGTTTAGAGCACAAATAAGTACAAGAATAGCTCCTTAAATGAGCGAATATAACAATAAAAATACTTTACTCAAATGAAGAATCCCCTTTTGGATTTCCTCAAGGTGTATGAAGAGTTGAATGAACGCTTGAGGAGAAGATGAACTTGATTGAAGACTTCTTGAAGGCTTTGAAAGAGCTCTTGATCAGGGTTGAAAAATAGGCTTGAAAAATCCTCTCTTTGAATACTCTTGAATGCCCTTTTGAACACTCTTGCTTTTCTCTTTCACAATCTTTCATGTATATTGTAGATCTCTTGTCTCTCTCGTGTGGATTGTGGATCCCCTCTCTTTTTCTTTTGTGTATTTCGTTGATCTCCTCATGTATATTTTTGGATCCCCTTTTTTTTTCACCTTTTGAAACCTTTTATAGCCTTAAGAAACAAGAGAAAACAATTTAGGCAGAAAAAGAGCCGTTAGAGCATTTTAAGGAAGCATAAAAGGCAATTAAAATGGGCAAAAAACTAGCCGTTGCGGATGATTTCCATCGCAGGGGTCGACTCATGAGTCGACTCATGCTTCAGGGGTCGACTCATGAGTCGACCTCTGTTGCAAAGACCAGAGATTTGGTTTCTGAATTTTTTTGGCCCAAATCAGCAGAGGTCGACTCATGAGTCGACTCATGCCTTGTGGGTCGACTCATGAGTCGACTCACAGGTCGTGCCAAGCCAAAAATCCAGCGTGCCAAGGGAAATTTTTGCATGCCAATCAGCTCATAGTGCCATGAGTTGACTCATGAGTCGACTCATGCACTTCAAACATTCATAACTTCAAAAATATAAGTCCAAAAATAATGAAATTTTCACCAATAGATTACAAATCATTTGTTCTACCCAATGGTACTATCAAATCAGGATTTTAGTAAAATTACAATTTTGCCCCTGAAAAGCATAAAGACTTTTTCAATTAAAAATATTTGTATCCCTTCAATCTGCTTTGTAATCATCAAAATCAATCTAGGAGCAACAGGACCTAACCAGATCTTTTCAGTGGAGGCCAAAGCCTACTGATTAGGTTCTGGGGCAAAATCAATTACTAGAAGTTGTTTAGAGAAACAACTGGTTAAGAACCTACCCATAGATGCACATGGGTTGACCAACCATAGTTGGGCTCGTGTGTAGTCTGTGTGGATTCTAGTACCCATTAAGGAATTAAAGTAATTCCTCGAATTGAAGGTTGAGGCTACCAGTTCGTAAAAATATTAGGAAAAACTTTAGGCTAAAGTCCAAGTCTTTAGTATTAATTTATGTACTAATAGAGGTCTGGTTTTTCTTTATACAGCTATAGCCACTACCCTGTCGCTCCGGTCATTATTAGACAATGACAAGCTCATGGGACCTAATTTCGATAGCTGGTATCGAAAATTGAAAATCGTCCTTGAGCATGAGTGGATCCTTTATGTAGTAACGGATCCAGCACCTAAGGAGCCTGCTCCGAACGCTAGTAAGGCGATCCGAGATACTTACTAGAAGTGGCTCAATGACTGCACCACCATCCGATGTATTATGCTGGCAGCAATGAATGACGAGTTCAGCTGCAGGTTTGAGAACGCCCAGCCACAGAAGATGCTTCAAATGTTGAACGACTCCTTTGGTACGTCTGACGACGTTGAAAGGCACAAAACTAGTTGTGCCATTTTCAATGCTCGGATGAGGGATGGGGCCTCAGTCACTGATCATGTACTGTATATGATCGAGATGATTGAGCACCTAAGCAAATTGAGTTTTTCTCTGTACGAGTAGCTCGGTAAGAATGTGATCCTTAATTTCTTGTCCAAGTCCTTCCTCCCATTCCTTACTCATTTTCGAATGACAAAACTTGCAGTAAACTACCACGGGTTGTTGGGGTTGCTGCAGAACTTTGAGAAGGATCACCAGCTCCATAAGGAGTCGGTGAATGTAGTGGGAGGGTCTTCTTCTCGTCGTCGACCCTTTGGGAAGGGGAAGAAGAACAAGAAGAAGAAGAACAAGAAGGTGCAGCCTCATGCTAGGACGGTTGCACAGGGTCAGACTAAGAAGTGCAAGCCCGACCAGAGCCAAACGGAGTGCTTCTTTTGCAAGAAGCAGAGGCATTGGAAGAGAAACTATCCTCAATACATTGCCTCCCTGGACCTGAACAGGCCGAAGAAGAAGCAAGGTAATTATATGATAACTTCTTGCAACTTTTTCATTTGTGATACTACTGCCTGGGTATTGGATACCGAAAGTCCTTATCATATTTGTAATTCGATGCAGGGTCTGCAGGTCAGTAGGAGATTTGATGAAGGCGAGAGGTTCCTGAACGTTGGAGATGGAAGCAGAGTTCCAGTTCTAGCTTTAGGAATCATGAGTCTTGTAATCAATTCTCGTAATGTAATTCTGAGTGAATGTCACTATTGTCCAAGTTTTTTATTAAATATTATTTCTGTAGGCCTTTTGGCCATGTACGGTTATAATTTTTTAATAAAAAAAAATATTTACAATATCATTTGGAATGGTGTTACAATATTTGTTGGACAATTAAATAATAGAATTTACTTACTATCACAGCCTGTTAATATGGTTCAAAACTTCGGTAAACGTCCTAGAATAGATAATATGTCAAAAGTCTACCTTTGGCACTGTAGGCTAGGTCATATCAATAAGAACAAGATAAACAGGTTGGCTCAAGAAGGAATTCTTGAACTTGGTGATTGTGAATCACTTCCAACCTGTGAGTCTTGTCTTCTTGGAAAGATGACCAAGTCTCCTTTTACTGGAAAAGATAAGCGAGCCAGTGAACTCTTGGGTCTGGTACATTCTGATGTATGTGGACCTATGAGCTCAAATGCAAGAGGTGAATATTTCTACTTCATAACCTTCACAGACGACCTATCAAGGTATGGGTATGTCTACTTAATGAAGCATAAGTCGGAGTCATTTGAAATGTTCAAACTATTCCGAAATGAGGTAGAAAAACAAACTGGGAAGTGTATTAAAATTCTTCGATCTGATCGAGGAGGTGAATACCTTTCCAATGAGTTTCTGACGTATCTAGGGGAGAATGAGATTCTCTCTCAGTGGACTCCTCCTGGAACACCACAGCATAATGGTGTGTCTGAAAGGAGGAATCGGACCTTATTGGACATGGTTCGATCCATGATGGGGTTTGCTGGTCTGCCGATCTCCCTCTGGAGATATGCGCTTGAATCGGCTTGTTACCTTCTAAATAGAGTTTCGAGTAAGTCTGTAGCCAAAATGCCATATGAGATATGGATAGGACGTAAGCCAGTACTCTCGCACCTTAGGGTTTGGGGGTGTCCGACTTATGTTAAACGTTTAATTACAGAAAAGCTTGGACCTAGGTCTGACAAGTGTAATTTTATAAGGTACCCAAAAGAGACCAAAGGGTATTATTTCTACCTTGCTGATGAGCAAAAGGTGTTTGTCAGCCTTAAGGCAATCTTTTTACAAAAGGAGTTTCTTAGTGAAGGAACTGTTGCCTCTAAGGTCGAACTTGACGAAGTTCGACAGGTGAAAAAATCAACACATGTTACTGAACCTGAACCAGATTTGATTAGATCAGATCCAGAGCCCATTGATTATGCACCCTTAAGGCGGTCTGGTAGAGTACCACATCAACCAGACAGATACTATGGTTTCTTGGTCCGGGATGGCGATCTTGTCGAACTTGATGAAAATGATGAGGATCCGATCACCTACATAGATGCAATGCAGAGACCTGACTCTGAGAAATGGCTAGAGGCCATGAAATCCGAAATGGAGTCCATGAAGGTCAACGATGTGTGGACATTGGTTGACTCACCCGAAGGAGTGAAACCCATAGGGTGTAAGTGGGTCTTCAAGAGGAAGAGGGGTGCAGACGGAAAGGTGGAGATCTATAAAGCCCGTCTGGTTGTCAAGGGATATCATCAACGTTATGGTATAGACTATGACGAGATATTTTTTTCTGTGGCAATGCTCAAATCCATTCGGATTATGCTTGCGATAGCTGCCCATCTAGACTATGAAATCTGGCAGATGGATGTGAAGACAGCTTTCCTAAACGGAGAGCTGGACGAAGAGGTGTATATGATACAACCTGAAGGGTTCACATCCACAGATGAGTCTAAGGTATGCAAGCTACAAAGATCCATTTATGGACTTAAGCAGGCATCTCAGAGTTGGAACATACGTTTTGATAGGACGATCAAAACGTATGGCTTCGTTAAGAACGGAGAAGAGCCCTACATTTATAAGTGGGCTAATGGTCCAGTAGTAGTATTTCTTGTATTATATGTGGATGACATTCTCTTAATCAGGAATGATGTCCCTGCATTACAGGGAATAAAGATTTGGCTATCGTCACAGTTCTCCATGAAGGATCTGGGAGAAGCTTCCTACATCCTAGGGATGAGGATCTATAAAGATAGATCCAAAAGGTTGCTTGACTTATCCCAGTCCACGTACATTGATACTATGCTGAAAAGGTTCAGCATGGAGAATTCCAAGAAAGGCTATCTACCGATAGGCCATGGAATTTCTCTCTCGAAAAGGGATTGTCCGACAACACCTCAAGAGAGAAAGCGTATGGGTAGGATTCCATATGCTTCGGTAGTGGGATCTATCATGTACGCCATGACATGTACACGACTAGATGTGGCATACTCACTAGGGGTAGTGAGTAGATACCAATCTGATCCAGGGAAGAATCACTGGAAGGTTGTTAAAACCATCCTGAAGTATTTAAAAAATACTAAGGACCAGTGGCTTGTATATGGTGAATCGGACTTGAGACTTATAGGGTTTACAGACTCTAGTTTCCAGTCTGATCGCGATGACAGTAAGAGTGTGTCAGGATTTATTTTTACCCTTAATGGTGGGGCTATCTGTTGGAAGAGTTCCAAGCAGCACACTGTGGCTGATTCAGTATGCGAGGCAGAGTATATTACTGCATCAGATGCTGCCAAAGAAGCGGTGTGATTGAGGAAGTTCATCACCGAGCTCGGAGTAGCACCCTCCCTTGTTGGTCCAGTTTGCTCTACTGTGACAGCTTTGGAGCCATTGCTCAGGCGAAGGAACCGAAGGCACACCAGTGGATGAAGCATATTCTGCGCCGCTACCATCTCATCCGGGAGATCATGGATCGAGGTGACGTCGACCTTCAGAAGATCGACGGAAAAGAGAATCTGACCGACCCATTCACTAAAGCCATTGCGGTGAAGGAGTTCAACGACTACAAGTCGAAGATGGGTATTAGATACTGCACCGATTAGCTTTAGGCCAAGTGGAAGATTGTTGGGAATAGTGTCCCAAAGTCAATCGTCAGTCTGTTGACAGTTGTGCTCCTTTTGTATTAGTACATGAATTATAAATAAATAAAAATTATTTTGATATTTTTTCATCACAAATGTTTCATCTTCTAATGAACTCCTGTGTTGTGGTAAAGTCTTTAAGACTATTTAGACTCGACAAAGGAGGATTTGTCGCTTAGTCCTTAAACCTATTCACGATCAAATGATACGTTGTTACCACGGACAACAACGTTTATCGAGCATAGGTCGTTGTGTGCCATATGGGTTGGTTGTTCTCATAACCAAGGAGTGTGAAGACACTGGTATGGCATACAGGTGAGATGTAATGGTACATCTGCACTGAATGTGACCGACTCCAGAGCTATTTCTGCTGTCAAGATTTGCTCCGATGGGATATGGGTATAAATGTCCCTCCGACCTGAGACTGCCACGGTGACTTGCAAGCAACTCACTACACTTAGGCACTGGACTACCTGAATTTCTAATTCAGTGACGGAAGGCTGCTGGGTGTAGTCAAGTACTTGACTTATCGGTGCGTGTGTCAAGATGGGATTGACCACTCCAGTTTAGGAGCTGTGTACAGTCGTATTTCAATTTAGCAAAATCTTGACCAGGGTAGTCCTAGTGAGGAGTCACAGGACTAATTGAGTTGAGCACGATTCGGATGATCTCATCAGGATTGACAGTTTAACCCTGAGTCATCCTAAACACAGGGGTCAAAAGGGATGAATTATACGGTAACCATATTCACGTAGGTTCTGAATGTTGCGATTGCGACTATTCGACCTATCCGATCGTCGGGTACCATTGCTAGATGGTCACTTCGATTAGTGCAGAAATTGGTTCCTGTGCTACCGGCTTAGGTTCGAACCTGCGGGGTCACACACATTAGAGGTTCCTTTCTGATCTGATGGCTGATTATGAGTCTTATGTGTCTGAGACTCTATGATTGAGAATTAAGATTCTCTGATCATGAGTTCCACACATTTTGGATACCGGGGTCAAAATTTTGAATTTCAAATTTTGAATTTGAAATTTGAACTCTTTGATCAGGATTTCATATCGATGGTCTCTGATGCCTAATTGCCCATCGAATTTGGACTCAATATTTATGAGAGGTTTAATTAGCGATTTGATCACTAATTAACTTAATTTGATTGAGTAATTATTTTTAGATCAAGTCCAATTGAATTGGATTCAGTTTGGATTGACCCGATTAGGTTAAGTGTTGATCTAATCGCTAAGGTGGTTTAATCCCTGATTTGATCAGGGGTTAGGCTTAGTTAATTTCTAATTTGATTAAAATTTTATTGAGCCTAATTAAGCCTAATTGTGTTGGATTTAATCTGATCTAATTGTGCTTAACCTATTTTAATTAGGTTGGCTCAATTTAAATCAAACCACCTTGTTTTAAATTCTCTGTGCCACCCAACTTCCTTGCGTCCATTTGAATTTGCGAGAAAAAATTTTCTCATGAATTTTCTCCCACGCAAAGCTCTCTCACGCCCATGTTTCTGTGCGCCAATTATTTGGATTAACTTGGTTTGTTACCCATCCAAATTCAAAGGGGTTTTGAATTTGAATGGATAACCAAATAACCATGCGCGAGCTTATCCTTTTTTGTGCGCCCCATATTCCACATGAGAAATAGTTTCTCGTGAAAGTCTCCACGCACAAAAAAGAAAAAAAAAAGGGCCACGCCATCTCTTCTTTCTCGCATAAATGGATGAGGATAAGATTGGTTGACACTTGAATTCAAATTTGATTTGAATTTAAGTGAGCAACCACCTCTTCTTATCCACTCACACGCTTTCAACATCTCTTGCGATATTTTATAAAATAAGAAAGGGAGGGGGCGTGGGCAATGAATGAAAGAAGAGATAAGGGGCGTGGGGAGGTTCTGAAAATTTTGAAGTGTTCAAAATTTACCGAGAGGAGAGAAAAAGGAGAGAGAAGTGGGCGCAGGGTTTTTGGTGTGTACCCTAGGGTTTCTACCTAGGGTTTCTACCTAGGGTTCGGGAAGTGAGATTGGTGTGCCACGAGTGTCGTGAGTCCACCAAATTTCAAAGAGAGATCCATCAGCCTCTCAACCAATCGTGCAGACGATCTGGAGCATCCGAGGAGTCGACACACATCGATCGAAGGAGTTCGATCAACATCAGCCATCGAAAGGGAGAAATCACGAACTAGCATTCGTGAGGAGCCGATCAGATGGGATCTTCGTGTGGATGATCCACAGAGGTCAGACACTAGTGTGGCTGTGATATGATGATCAGAGCCCCCGACGATGATTAGATTGCGGTGATCGACTACCCACAAAAGGTGATGTGTTCTGAACACAGTACAGTAAAAAGTTTACTGTTTCAAATTTGAGTTTTAAATTTAAATGCATGCTATTGTATCATATTTAGATCCTAGTGTAGGATTAATTAGTATTAATTAATGAGATTAATTAATAATTTTACTGTAAAATAGTAATTTTGAAAAAATTTTAAAATTACCATTTTGCCCCTGCACTGAATTTTAGCTTCAAACCACCACACGATGCGTCGATCATTTGTCGGTGTTTCTCCGATAGACCATATTAAAAATATTGAGCAAGTTATCATTTGGAGACAGTGTGGTGGGGGCATTTATGAATAAGGTCTCTTAACCTTTTTCATGTCTCATGAAAATGTTCACCATCCAATTGGAAAAAACTAGTGATGACTTTTCTAATTTGATTTATTTTTTCAATTGATAAGTATTTCTTGAGGAATTCTCTCTGAAGATGGTCCTAAATTGAAATGATTATGAAATCTAGAGAGTTTAACCAATGCTTGACTTTGTCCTTAAGTGAAAAAGAGAACAGTTTCAACCTGAGGGCATCATCGAAGAAATTTTGAATTTTTACTGTAGAGCATATCTCAAAAAATTCATCTAAATATTTATACAGATCCTCATTCGTCAGTCCATAGAATGATGGTAGCATTTGAATAATGCTAGACTTGATTTTATATTATGCCGCCTCCACAGGAGGAGGCTGGATACATGGTGAGTAAGTGTAAGATGAGGGAGTAAAATACTTCCTCAATTATCATGGTGGGTCAGTTTCTTATTTTGGATCCATGATTTTGATTTGATTTATTCGAATCGTTCTTTCTAGCTCTAGATCTAATAGGTGTAAATCAGGTTGTAATGATCAACGTCCTAGCATGCACCCAAAAGATCTCATCGAGTTTTAATTTCAATAATTTTTTTTTCTTTTTTGAAAGAGAAGAGGAAAAAAGGAGGAGGAAAAAGAGTTTTAAAGATGAGAACCTAAGGAGTCCTAATGCTAAGAAGATAGAGAAGAATTAATTAGATTTGATGTTTTTAGTTAACAATCAAGTGGTTCAATCAATCCTATCTATGGATTATCCTAGATCTAGATAGCTCCTAACTGTCAAGGTCACCTTCAAGCACTCTAAGTAGCAGACTAACCGCTCAACTAGTCAGGTAAGTGTAAGGTTGGTGGGGGTCCCTCCGTTGTTTTTCTTAGACACCAACTGCGTTGATCAGGTAAGCGAACGGAACCAATTAATAAACCACCTTCTTTCAGGATGTAATCTTTAATCCACTTTTCTAGACACCAGTTAAACTGACTAATCTAAATTTGATCCAACTTTTAGGATTTCTTGTCCTACTGAGCTTGAGGATCCTTAGGGGTCAATGTCTAATCGATTTTAAATTAAAGGTTTAGGCCCATGCGATTACAAGATAGTGGTTTGTAGGTCAAGAAAGGGTGATGAAATCTCTATCTTACGTTGATTAGGATTTTGCCCTTGAGATTTTTTATGAAAATATGCAATGCAAAAAAAAAAAGTGTCCAAACATGTTAAGTAGCTTTTAAGATTTAATTGATTTATTTATATTAGTCAAGTGTTATATGGTGTCTTTGTATTCTTTTTATATTATATCATCTTTAAGCAAAAAAGAATAAAAGGTAAGTTTTAAATTAGGTTAATTAGATATGAGAAGATCTAGTAAATCTAATTACATAAAAAATAAATAATGCTAAGATTAAAAGGAAAGTAGGTAGCCTATAAATAAAGCAATAAATCAAATCTATTTTTAGGATAATAAATTATTCTAAACTATGAAAAGCAGTAAATCACTAGGAATAATGAACAATAATAAATAAGGTAACTATTCACTATGCAAATAAAGTAATCTCACAGTTAAGAATAAAAAGTAACTACGTAAACTAAATAAAAGACAAAGAATCTAATCTACTTAGAAAGTAGAAAATTACTAATTATATAAAGCAGTAAATTATTCTAACCTATAGAAAGTAGTAGATCACCAGGCTATAGAAAGTAAAAAAAAATTTTATGCATGCAAATAAAGAAGTCTAGATATAAAATAGTAAATCTACCATATACGAAAAGCAATATGAGAAAAAAAAATTTCAAAAAAAATAAATAGAAGGTAATTAAGCAATTAAAATAAATTAACTAACAATAAAAGGCAAACTACTAATCAGTAAAGTAAAGTATGGAAAGCAAAAGTATAAGAGAAGGAAATAATCGACTAAAAATATAAAGCAGTAAAGCATATAAGATAGTCAAGCAATTTAAAGTAAGAAATAAAAATCTAAAAAGTAATAAATTTTTTTTTTATTATTTTACAGATTTTTTTTAAAACAATCGTACCAAGATCTCCGACAACGGTGTCAAAATTTGATGCGTATCGTAGCATACCAAAATTAACCCTACTTACTACTATATAGATAGGATGAGTCAGGATCGTATCTGCAAGGATCTTAGTTGATTATTTTGAAAATACAAAAGAAAAAATAATAGATTGTAAGAAACTAAGAAAGAAGTTTGAAATTATAATAAAATTATTTTTCATTAATCAAATAAAGAAGCGTACATAAAGAAAAGAAATAAAATTGCGATACAAGATAACTAAATCAAGTTGATCTTCTTGCTGCATCCGATGGTGGATGTGTCTCCTTGAATTCTTCGTCTTCCTTTGTGCAGACAGCAGCAGGATGGCTGGAAGATTTGGTCTAAGAACTCTAAGGAAGAAAGGTTGATGGAAGTGGGTATGTAGAAGAGAAAGAGTAGCGGTACTAAGATTAGGACCTCTTCTAGATTTGATGGGATGTGAAAAAGAGATCTGTAGAGAAATATGGTATCGTGCTAGGGTTAGTACCTCCCCTAGACTTATGGAGAAGAAGAAGGAGAGAGAAAGAGAGAAGCTTGAAGAGAACTTAAGATTGGCTTGATTGAAGAAGATGGAGGCCTTGGGGTTTTATTTATAGAGTGGGGATGCTAGGATTTCATAAAAAGAGAGGTGGAAGCATGAATAAGGACCCTTGAATACTTCATATTGATTCTCCTCCATTGATCTTTAAGTCATGTTCACACTGGAATAGGAGCTGGTTGTCTGGTTCACTCAAGTTTGATTCAATTTGAGTCATATGAATCCAAACTCCCAATTACCTGCAAAATAGATTAGAGAGCATCAAATTTTAATAAAATAACATCAATTATTATAATATTTAGTATCTCTAGTGACTTAAATTAAGTATTCATCAGTTAACTCCAACAAATGGACAGAATGATATTTGGTATGTATTCATGAGGTAAGTAGAGTCAAAGATCAATATATTAGCAAAGTAAGTGTATGCTATTCTTGACCTTGGATGGATCTAGAATACATTCCATACCTACGTATTGCTATTCAAGTCCAATGTATAGAAGAAATTTATATTTATATGAAGTGGACAATCATTGACTGTGCATCTCATTCTTTCAGCAGACTTTGACATTTCCAACAAATATAATTATGAGCGTCCTTCTCTGTGAATTCTAATTGCCTTCTTTCTCCTTTTTCTTCTTGTCATGGCACAGTATATTTGAGTTGTAGGTATATTCACGGCATACATGTTTGTAATCTCTACTTTTCTGATGTGCTGATATTTCTATGGGACCATAGATAAGTGACCATTGATATGGATAGCTCATGGTTGTGTTCTAAAATAATGATATTCTTTTATCACTAGAGCGATCAAAGATATTATTTTCACCGAACTCCTAATTTTGTAGAATAGGATGAGTCGGATTGATCCACAAAGATCTTAGACGATCGTGTATGAAACGTAAAGTAAGAAAAAATTCAAAATTTTATGTGCACTGAAATCGTTGTTTAAAATTTTTTAAAAATAAATAAATAAAAAATAAATTTTAATTAATGGTAGAGATGATCAAGCAAGAAAGATCTCGGGGATTATGAATCATTCTTTTGCAAAATAGATTTTAGTACTTAAGATCATGCAAAAGTGGCTTATTGTCAATGGCCTTTGAGTATAATCTATCTCTATCTAAGTACGGTCCGTATCTTTTAGATCACAGCTCGTCCCTTTATGAGCATAGATTATCCCAAGAAGTTTTATAAAAAAAGGGTAAGAGATCAAACCCTAAGACAACATATTTTTTTTCTTGAGCATGCGTCATATCTTTCGAATCACGGTGCATCTCCAAAGGAGACAGTTTGTTTAGATTAATGATCTAATCATTCATATCAAATAAAAGCACAAGCATATATTGAAAAAAAAATATTCTTTTATTCTTTGTATGAAAAGAGTACATAAAAGTTAAGTAAGAAAAAGCAAATATGATTTAGAAAAGAAGTCATCTCTTCTTCGAGATAGAGGAGTTTTAGCCACTCATAATGTTGATTCCACTCACCATCACTCCCTTCATCTTTCTTCTTGCTGGAACTCTAGAGAAGAGGCTACAGACGGATGGAAGAGGGATTGGAGATTGGATTTATTGGATGATTGGATGAATTCTAGGTTGAGGCTTTGAGACTTATTTATAAGTGCTAGGAGGCATCAAGTTTAATTGGTTAAGCAATATGGGACTAATAGAAGCAAGGATGGGTGGCTAAGGTTTTATAAGTGGCTATGTGAGGGCTGTTAATTAATGGAGCGTTGAGATTTATTTTAAAGATCAAGGAATGATGGAGAGAAAGGAAGAGGGGGCACTTGAATTTTTAGCGTGAAAGAGGATGGCACGTAGAAAAGAAGGTGTGACGAATGGTTGGGGCACTAGGGTTTGTGATGAATGGCTTGATGGAAGGCTTGGATTTGTTAAGAGAGGCGGAAGATATGGAAGGGGCACTCCTAGTTTGCATGAAGAAAGGAAGATGGGGCATTGATTTTGTGCAAAAGAAAGAAAGATAGAAAGGGGGCACGCTTAATTATGAAGTGGCGTGAAGGAAAAGAAAGAAAGGAGGCTTTGGAATTTGATGTGAAGGAAGTTGAGCATGTGCTAAAATAAATAAGAGGAGAGAGGGCATGGGGTTTCATAGTTGGCATCAACTAGGAAGAGGAAAAAAAAGTTAGTTGGGGCATTGAAAGTTTTTTAAGTAGGCCTCCCTTGATGGCTTTTGGATCAAGATATCTTGCTTCCTTTCTCTTGGATCTTAGTATCTCTAGGATTTTCATAAGTTGGCATCATAAATCTTGACCATTGAGTGGAGCATTACTTCTTAGTCCGTTAAATTACTTTCTTAGTTGATCAGTCCTTCAAATTGGTTGCTCTTAGCCTCTTGATTCTTCAATTTTATTTTAGGTTTGAACTAATTTGGATCTTGGTTAGCTCAATCTCTCAATTTTTACAAAAGAAAAAAAGAAGTATCAAATTCTACATAACATGGATCAATTAATAAGAAATTTAATATTTCTATGTTCTAATTAATACACTTATCAAACAGCATCCTTCAATCTCCACTTATCAGTCTTGTTATTAAGCCCGACTTTTATTGAGACCTTATAATCAATTTTGCTATTGTCCCTGAGATTTATGGAATTATCCATTTTTCAAGATTTTTCTTCCCTTCAGTATGCTAGATATTTGAAACATAATTCTATTTTTATTGGATCTACTGCACACAGTTGTGATTTCAAAACCAACTCTTCTCATATAAGCATTGTAGAAATTGTACACATCAGTTATTGAATTGTACTCCATGCTAATATGAGGATCAATATTATCGTTATCTAAATATGGTGCAATAGAAGAAGGTAGATTATCAAGAGAACCACCACATGGTGTTATAAGATTATCAAACAATCTTTGAGAGGCATTTTACCTATAGGATGTCAAAATCAGGATGTCATAAAAATATAAAAAAGATATACTTCGAAGATGTTAGAGGAACAGGATGTCATAATATTAACATATAATATCATAATTTTGATATATAATATAATAATATTATCAAAACTATATATGAGATGTATTTTACCTACAGAATGTCATAATTTTTAACACAAAATATTATAAATTTGATCTATTATGTCATAATATTATCAAAAAATTATATTTCAAAATATTTTACTTATAGGATATCATAATTTTAATATAGAATATCATAATTTTGAATTCGAATATCATAAAAATATCAAAAATGGATACCCGAGAGATGTATTACCAATAGCATATCATAATATTAACATAGCATATTATAAATTTAATCTATTATATCATAATATTATCAAAACTATCTTCAGAACATATTTAACTAACAGAATATCATAATTTTAATATAAAATATCATAATTTTGGTCTAAAATATCATAAAAATATAATAAAATATATTTTAGAGGAGTTATACATACAGCATATTATAATATTAATCTTTAATATCCAAATTTTAATATAAGATGTAATAATATTATCAAAACTATATATAGGATGAGTTTTACCTACAAAATATCATAATTTTTAACATAAAATATCATAAATTTGATCTATTATATCATAATATTATCAAAACTATGTTCGAGAGATATTTTATCTATATGATATCATAATATTAATCTAAAATATTATAATTTTGATCTAAAATATTATAAAAATATCAAAAAGATATATCTAAAGATATTTTACCTACAGAATATCATAATTTTAATATAAAATATCATAATTTTGATCTAAAATATCATAAAAATATATCTATATATAATTTTACCTACAGAATATCATAATTTTAATAAAGAATATCATAATTTCGAATTTAGATATCATAAAAATATCAAAAATAGATATCCGGGAGATGTATTACCTACAACATATCGTAATATTAATGTAATATATCATAAATTTGATCTATTATGTTATAATATTATCAAAACTATCTTCGAGAGGTATTTAACCTACAGAATATCATAATTTTAACATAAATTTTCATAATTTTGATCTAAGATATAATAAAAATATAATAAAATATATTTTGAAAGAGTTATACATATAGCATATCATAATATTAATCTTTAATATCATAATTTTGATATAGAATATAATAATATTGTCAAAAACTATATATGAGATGAGTTTTATCTACAGAATGCCATAATTTTTAACATAAAATATCATAAATTTGATCTAGTATGTCGTAATATTGTCAAAACTATGTTCATGAGTTATTTTACCTATACGATGCCATAATATTAATCTAAATGTAATAATTTTGATCCAGAATATTATAAAAATATCAGAAAGATATATCTCAGAGGTGTTTTACATATAAGATGTTATAATTTTAGTATAAAATATCATAATTTAGATCTAAAATATCATAAAAATATCAAAAAGTATATCTAGATACGGTTTCATCTATAGGATGTCATAATTTTAACATAAAATATTACAATTTTATACTAGAATATCATAAAAATATCAAAAATATATATCTAGAAGGTGTATTATATACAGAATATCATAATATTAACCTAGTATATCATATATTTGATCTATTATGTCATAATATTATAAACTATCTTCAGAAGGCGTTTAACCTAAAGAATATCATAATTTTAATATAAAATATCATAATTTTAATCTAAAATATTATAAAAAATATATAAAAAAATATCTTCGGAGGTGTTAGAGAAATAGGATATTATAATATTAACATATAATGTCATAATTTTGATATAGGATATAATAATATTGTCAAAACTATATATGGAATGTATTTTACATATAGAATATCATAATTTTTAATAAAATATATCATAAATTTGATCTATTATGTCATAATATTATCAAAACTATATTCGAAAGATATTTTACCTGCAAGATGTCATAATTTTAACATAGAATGTCATAATTTCAAACCAAGATATCATAAAAATATCAAAAAGGTATACCTAAAAGATGTATTATCTACAGGAGTCATAATATTAACCTAACATATCATAAAAATAACATAATATTGTCAAAACTATTTTTAGAAGATATTTAATCCATAAAATATCATAAGATTAACATAAAATTTTATAATTTTGACCTAAGATATGGTAAAAATATCAAAAAATATACTTCGGAGGAGTTATATGTGTTGGAATTTCTGAGAAACTCATGCATGTTGATTTCAAAATTTTTTCAAAATCAAAATGCAGCGAAAATAAGATTAAAACCCTTATAATCAATAACATGTATTCATCATATGAAGGCACCTAAGGATCCAATTCATATGCTGAAAATTAATATGATCTGATTTTAATCCAAAAATAAATACGTCATTAGATTACATACCTATCTCGCTTTTCCATCTTCAAATCTTGATCTTTTTATGGGCTGATCTTCATCTACAATCTAATGATCTTGGATATCTTCAACAGATCTCTTAAAACTGCATAAGCATTTGGCCTCTATGGATATCCATACAAGGCCTTGATCTGATCAGAAGCCTTTGTCTTACCGGGGTGCTAGCTCCTTTACAAAAATTATATTTTGATGATTGATAAATTTTTTTTTTCTCTCAAGTCACTCTTAGAGAAGAATCAGAATAGGAGGATAAAGAGGAAGATGAAGATCAAAGAGATCCTCTCTTTTTTCTTTCTAGAACCATGCATATGTCTCTACACTAAAGATCTAGAAAAAAATTCATTCTTCTCTTTTCTTCCATACATGAGAGAGAACCCTTCTTTCATCCCTTTTTATGACTTCAAAAGGAATCTTTCCTCTCCAAAAATCAGCACACAAGAAGGAAGACTCTTTTTCTTTCTTCAACCCATAAGGAAGATTTTCTTCCTCTCTTTTATCACGCCAACAAGAGGAACACTTCCTCTCTTTTCTCCATGTTGAAACTTCAGCCCAAGCCACCACCTAAACTCTGATTTTCTGCATGAAAAACAGCCACCTTTCAACATTGAAAAGCCCCTCTTTATAGGCATTAGTTTAGGGCTTTAGATAGAGTTTGGGGCGGTGTGCAATAGGGTGTTGATGTAGGAGTTTGGGGCAGCCAAAACTCCTATTTTGTAGGCATGTAAGAAGAGAAGATAGGGCGCTATTTTTCTCACGCAAGAGGAGCACGTGAGGCTTCTTTTCGCATGGAATTATGGTGCAAAACAAAAAGTGGCATGGAGTTATGGGTTTCATGGGTGGGCGGCCAAGAATAATGAGTCCTAGTCCAACTAGGACTTTTTTGGATCTTGGTTCAAACTTTAACCAATTCTTAGACCAATCCTAACTAACTTAGGTTAAACCCCGTCATACTAGAGATTGATTTCTTGAATATAAGATCATCTCATAATCAATAAGACTTGATCCAATCAAGCATGTTATCTAATAGGACTTGATTCAATCAAATCCGAATCAAATTAAATTGAATCAAATTCAATTAAATCTGATTTGAATCTCATAGCTCAATTAAATTGAGCCCTATTGCAATCCAATTAAAAATTAAATCTTCTAAAAATTTCTACTAACTCTTAGTAAATTAAACATTGTAATTTTTGTATTGATTTAATCATCAATCAAATTGATAATTAAATCCTATTACGATTTATAATCGCAACACAACTATCTGATCAATCA
Source organism: Elaeis guineensis (assembly GCF_000442705.2). Classification (NCBI taxonomy): domain Eukaryota; kingdom Viridiplantae; phylum Streptophyta; class Magnoliopsida; order Arecales; family Arecaceae; genus Elaeis; species Elaeis guineensis. The sequence continues at coordinate 162,738,598 of NC_025993.2, read as the reverse complement.
AAAGTCTCTTTTGTATATGATCCCATAAATTTTATTCTATCTAGTAGTGAGGTATTTTGCGATTCCTATCATAATATCCTCGAAACTCTTTTCAATGAGTTGGAACTATTCCAACTCTATCTATCAAGGATCATCGATCATCAAGATGATGCTCATAGGTCTCACAATCTATTAGTGATATCTAGCAGTATGTAGTGACAATCCAGTAGAATAAAAGGTGATGAACCTCTAGGTGCAGTTAACGTACGATACAGTTTCTCTATTATGAGTCTCGATTTGATGGAGGTCATGGATAACTCATCAAATTCCATCGTCAGTCATATGTCAGATTTATTTGACTCGAGTTCATACTATGAATATCTATGAAAATTCTTTTTCATCAATCATATTGTCTTGACCAAAGACTTCTGAACTCAGACTCATAAATCACATAGGATTACTCATTTTTGTTAAGATCAATAGATCCCATCTAGATGTATACTCTACTCCTACAATAGACCAACTATTTCCAACATCCACTACAAGAACTCATTGAGATCATATTTATGTGTAGTCAAATTCCAGCAGTCTCACTATGAACAACCATGGCACTGTAGGTCAAAGGATCAGTCACACTATTGCAGCATTGAGAAAGTCACTAACGAGTGAGCAAACATCCATGTGACTTTTCATGTTAGTCATACTCAGTGCTAGTTATTCTCTAACAACCATCTATACTCTCGCTTCAGTATTCTTACACTGTAGACTCGAGATTCATTTATCCGAAGGAAGCAATCAATGTACCAATCTATCTGCATCAATTACCGTCTCCATAATGATCCTATAACTAAGAGCAATTTAGGAACAAACTATCAATGACACATATCTAAATTTTTAAATTTTTAAAATATGTGTCATCATCTTATTGATCTCTTAGATGATTCATAGATACATACAATATAAATGATTATAAAATTATCTGTTAAGTATAAAATCATATCCTAGAATCATGATATATATGCGTCAGCCAAAATTGACTTCTAGATATATATCTAACAATACGTACAGTATATCATAATATTAATTTTTAATATCATAATTTTGATATATAATGTAATAATATTATCAAAACTATATTTGGTAGGTATTTTACTAATAGAATATCAAAATTTTAACATAAAATATCATAATTTTATAGCAGTGTATCATAAAAATATCAAAAAATATATTTAAAAGATATTTTATCTATAGGATGTCATAATATTAATCTAAAATATCATAATTTTGATCCATGATATCATAAAAATATCAAAAAGATATATCTGATAGGTATTTTACCTATAAGATGTTATAATTTAATATAAAATATCATAATTTTGATTCAAGATGTTATAAAAATATTAAAAAATATTTTTTAATTTTATTTTATCTATAAAATATTATAATATTATAATTTAAATTTAAAATATTATAATATTATCAAAATTATCTTCGGTAGGTATTTTACGTACAGAATGTCATAATTTTGACGTCGAATATCATCATTTTGATCCAAAATATTAAAAAAAAATTTATTTTATTTTACCTATATGATGCATAATATTAATATATAATATCATAATTTAGATCTAAAATATCATAATATTATCAAAATTAACTTCGATAGGTATTATATGTATAAGATGTCATAATTTTAACATCGAATGTCATCATTTTGACCTAGGATGTCATAAAAATTTTTTAAAATATATTTTTGAGCTGATGTTATAATATCAATCTAGAATGTCATGATATGCTTACTTATTATATTTTCAGATAAAATTTTTATGGTATGCTATATTCAAAACTGAAAAAAAAACTTCATTTGAACCTACCTCATGCATTAACTTCGTTTAACTATTAAAGAGCTACTGTAATAAAAGAACTACTATAAAATCATAATAAAGTATCTACAGATAGTATTTTACTTCTTGATGGGTGGGACATATTGCTTGGATGGATAATATTATCTAGATACTAATCAATAACCTCAAATGCATAATTATGGCTAAAAAATTTTTTCTTAGACAGGCATAAGCTCAATAAAATAAGAAAGAAGAAAGAGAAGAGCAGCATTTGAAATATCCAACCAAATTGTAAAATAGTAAAAATATCATCTTGGAGGAAAAGGATATTTTCATCATGTTAAATCTAAAAAATAGATTATGATGTACATTAAATATATTCAACGATGGAATAGCGCACCGCCTTCATTTTCTTTACACCTTCAAACATCCGATCACATCGAGCCATAAGGGCGTCACGTGGACCAATTGGGCTAGGCGGTGCACTCCACATCAGATTTTCTGCACCATAGGTAGTGTACAAAAAATTTTGCTTAGCGATAATGACCCGAGCCTCCCTTTTTGCTCTAGCAGATCCTAAGCCCATGTAGGTTGGCTTGGTGGTGAAGGTGGGAGTTGAGGCGTCATCCCAACAACATGTGGCCTTCTTTTGTGAGCATGCAGATCATGAGTCTATGGTGTGACGGATCCAGGTGGCATTAGATAGTGGTTCATGGAAATCAAAGGTTGAGCAAGGCTTGATTAGATGAGCAGTGGTCAGAGGTTGTCAGTGTTGGAAAGGATCCCTCACGAGTACGGAATACGGATCTCTCTGCCTAAGATCACAAACGCTGGTATAGATACTACAGGAGAAAGAAAGAAGAGAAATGTACAAGATATAATCAAATATGTGGATCAACCTAAAACTTACCTCCATCGGACTGTAGGCTTCTTTATGAAAGAAAGAACAAATATAAGAGAAGATCACACCCTCTCAACCTCGTACATCAATCTCTCTCTCAATAAAAAGTATAAAAATCCTTACAAAGCTCTCAAAATCTCCTAAGGAGACTCTTTGGTTGCTACCCAAGATCCTCAGTCTTTCTCCTGTGTTCCATAGCCATAGGTCTCTTAAAAAGCTCTAAAACTGACTCCTATTGGGACTCCAGAACCCTCAGACCATCTGATCACTCACGCATGCATCGATAGCCATCCGATCGTGCTTGGACTCATCGATGACCGCTCGATCGTACACAATAGCACTGGCTCGTGCATAGAGCATGACAATGGACCACCTCACTGTGCATGGATCCGTGCTGTGCCCTCCTGGACTGCGCGTCTCGCATGTCTGGGTCGTGTGCGCTGCGCGTGCTATGGGCCGTATGTGCTTGTAGGCCTTGTGTGCTTGCGGGCTGCACTTGTGGGCCTGTGCACCTGCAGGCCTACATGCCTGGGCTTCTCTGTCTCGGGCTTCTCTGCTGTGGATTTCTCTATCTCAGGCTTCTTTGCTATGGCTTCTCTATTATGGATCAAATTCGAAGCATCACAATCCAATAATCTTCATCTCGACTCGATATTCAGTCTCCATATAACTTTGAAAGCTTCTGGATGATCTCGCCCCCATGTCCTCGGCATATGCCTAGCTACTCATGGATGGGCAAATATAGAAATTGAATCAGATCGTTCGATCTCATCTCCATCATGTGCTGTGACCTGTCTAATCTGAAATCTACTCGGGATAGCCTCCTACGGTAATAGAAACTTCATCCTAGGACATCGTCTGTTATCTTTTTGAGTCTCCCATCTCATACCTAATCTATCTGTACCTAGAGCTTCACCTCGCACTGAGCTCCCATTGGCACTTGAAGCTTTACCTTGCACTGAGCTCCCTACCAAGAGGTAGTATTCTTTACACTTCTTTTCCTTCATAACAATCCTACTGCCATGCATAACTGATTTATGTCACAAATTGACATAAAAAGTATCAATTAATATCTAAATTATCTAACTTTATTAGGAAATTGATACTTGTTATTATATTTTATAGAAGAAGAGGTCATCAATAGAAAGAACAAGGAAAGAGGATTCCAACGGTATAAATTTTACGCAAAACGGAGTTAAATTGACCCAGGAATTGAAGAATGAAGAAAGAAGACTCAATTGGGTCAAACCCGAGTCAAATCAGATCAAAATTGATCAAAAATCAACTGATTTGGTGATCTGGTTAGCCGCCTGGTCCACAGCAATAGGCGCCTGGACCATGGACCCATCGGTGCACCATAAACCAGCCAATCAGCGAGTCTTGGCTCACCGCAACGCATTGCGAGCCCGATCCACGTGCGCGGTCCAGGGCTCATGAGGAGAGAGAAGAAGGTCCGAAGGGCAACCTGGTAACTTCACATCACTCGATGGTCCGATCTTCTCTGATCAAGATCCAATGCTCCACATTTTTGCGCCATCGGACGGCCACCATCGCAGCCGGTCAAGATCCAACCATAATCAAGGCAATTGCAAGAATCAATAAACACTAGGACAACACGGGATCCTTCTGCAGTGCGATCCAACAGACGAAATCTTCCAGCACCTTGATCGGACGGTCCGCGATGCATCCGACCTGATCCCATCTCTACAGCGCGATCCAACGGCAGTGCTTCACCCAGATCATGATCCGACGGCCCAGAATCACTCCCGGCTTGATTTATTAGATGAATTGGTCCTTTAGATGAAGATCAGACGGCTGAAATAATTTTTAGGATTTCTTGATGGATTTAGATATTTTTTGAGCGAGATTTGAACCCCTAAACCCCCCTAACAGCCCTCTAAAACCTCTTAGTCCCACATCTAAATTTTTAAAAATCTTATAACCCCCAAATGCCTATAAAAAGCCCCCAAAGGCCCTTGTTTTAATGATTCTTTCCTTCCGATCAAGCTTGTAACCCTAGATAGTGGGGTTTTTAGCTTTCTTCTCAAGCCTCGAGCTTTGAGGTTTTTGTAATAAATTTTTTTTATATAAAATCTTATTTTTATGTAATTTTATCTCTTTACATTATGCAATTTATTTTTCTTGCAATTAGGATAGTTTAATTTATGCAATTTAATTTTATGCAATTAGGTTAGTTTAAATTATGCAGTTTAAATTTATGCAATTAGGATAGTTTAATTTATGAAATTAGGGTAGTTTATTTTTCTGCATTTAAATTTTGCAAGTAGATTTAGATCATGTCTAGCTAAGCATCCCTTCTAGGGTTTGCGATGAAGCTAGATCATGAGTAGGGGTTTTACATAGGGTTCTTTCTTTTTTTTAGGGTTTCTTTTTCTTCCTCTTTTGCCAAAAATTTTTGATGAACTACAGTTGGGTCAGAGTCCCTTCATAGTTCATGCTTGATTCAGTGCATAGGAGGAGAAAACTCTAAGGGATCCTAGTTACTACTCCTCTGTAAAGAATCTTGATGGGTTATCGTTGGGCCTTAGTCCCTTCATAATCTATGCTTGAGAAAGACAAGAAGAGTAGTCGTTAGGATCAATAAGAAAAATTCTAGGTAGAATTCCCTAATCTAGATCTAGTGGATTCAAAAACCCTAGATCCTTAGTCTTATTGTCTTTAGCAAACAACTTTCGATTTTTGATTTTTGTTAAAGCTCGCTTGAGCATAGATTTGAAAATCATTTTTAAACCAAGTCTCTGTGGGATCGATCCGTACTCGCTGGTCGTGCTACTCTGCACACTGTGCGCTTGCGATTTTATTTATAAATTTTAAGATTTGCACATCAAGTTTTTGGCACCGTTGCCAGGGATTTGGCATTTTAAATTATTTTTAAATATTTGTTCTTCATACTTTATAACTCTCTTTCTTTTCCTTTAGGTTTTTAGATTTAGTTGGTGATTGCTGGAAAACTCAGGTACGCTTTTAATTTCTCTTTTATTATTTTTAGTTAATTACTTTTTCTTTTAGACCTAATCATTTGAATTTATTTAATCATAAAAAAAAAATAAAAAAAAACAAAACAAAACAAAAGACATTTCATAATCGTGAAGTAAAATATCAAAATAAAAAAAAAATTCTAAATTAAAAATTTTTACATTCTTGGTCATCTTGTTTATTTGCATTTGTATTTTCATAATTAATCTAAGGGCATCAACCCATTAACAAGATAAGGTGGGGATTTCATTACCCTTCCTTAACCCAAAAACCATCTCTATCATATTGCATTACCTAGACCTTTAATCTTAAAATCAATTAGACATCAACCTTAAGGAATTCGAGCTCAATAAGACAAGGAACCCTAAGAGTTCTACCAAGTTTGAGTTGTTTGATTAGTTGGTGTCTAAGCAAGTCCCTGAGGGTGGTTTGTTAAATTGGTTCAGTTGCTGGCCTGACCAACTCGTTTGGTGTCTAGAAAGGCAACGATGAGTGAACCTCCCACCTCTTATACTTACCTGGCTAACTAGTTGATCAATCTCCACTTGGAAGTCTTGAAGGGTCATCTTGGAACAGTCAGGAGCTGTCTAGATTTAGGTTAACCCTAGGATAGATTAAGTTTAATTTATTGTTTCACTTGTTTGAAAAATAAAAAAAAAATTATTAGGGTTAACAAGTGAAACAATAAATTAAACTCAATCTATCCTAGGGTTAACCTAAATTTAGACAGCTCCTAACTGTTCCAAGATGACCCTTCAAGCCTTCCAAGTGGAGATTGATCAACTAGTTAGCCAGGTAAGGATAAGAGGTGGGAGGTTCACTCATCGTTGCCTTTCTAGACACCAAACGAGTTGGCCAGGCCAGCAACTGAACCAATTTAACAAACCACCCTCAGGGACTTGCCTAGATACCAACTAATCAAACAACTCAAACTTGATAGAACTCTAGGGTTCCTTGTCCTATTGAGCTCGAATTCCTTAAGGTTGACGTCTAATTGATTTTAAGATTAAAGGTCTAGGTAATGCAATATGATGGAGATGGTTTTTGGGCTAAGAAAGGGTAATAAAATTTCCACCTTAACTTGTTAATGGGTTGATGCCCTTAGATTAATTATGAAAATGCAAATGCAAATAAACAAGATGACCAAGAATGTAAAAGATTTTAATTTAGAATTTTTTTTTATTTTGATATTTTACTTCACGATTATGAAATGTCTTTTGTTTTGTTTTATTTTTTTTTTTTGTGATTAAGTAAATTCAAATGATTAGGTCTAAAAGAAAAAGTAATTAACTAAAAATAATAAAAGAGAAATTAGAAGCATACCTGAGTTTTCCAGCAATCACCAACTAAATCTAAAAACCTAAAGAAAAAAGAAAGAGAGTTATAAAGCAAGAAGAACAAATATTTGAAAATAATTTAAAACGCCAGATCTCCGGCAACGGTGCCAAAAACTTGATGTGCAAATCTTAAAATTTGTAAATAAAATCGCAAGTGTACAGTATGAAGAGTAGCACGACCAGCGAGTACGGGTCGATCCCACAGAGACTTGGTTTAAAAATAATTTTCAAATCTATGCTCAAGCGAGCTTTAACGAAAATCGAAAGTTGTTTGCTAAAGACAATAAGACTAAGGATCTAGGGTTTTTGAATCCACTAGATCTAGATTAGGGAATTCTACCTAGAATTTTTCTTATTGATCCTAACGACTACTCCTCTTGTCTTTTTCAAGCATAGATTATGAAGGGACTAAGGCCCAACGATAACCCATCAAGATTCTTTACAGGGGAGTAGTAACTAGGATCCCTTAGGGTTTTCTCTTCCTATGCACTGAATCAAGCATGAACTATGAAGGGACTCTGACCCAACTGTAGTTCATAAAAAATTCTTGGCAAAAGAGGAAGTAAAAGAAACCCTAAGAAAAAGAAAGAACCCTATATAAAATCCCTACTCATGATCTAGCTTCATCGCAAATCCTAGAAGGGATGCTTAGCTAGACATGATCTAAATCTACTTGTAAAATTTAAATGCAGAAAAATAAACTACCCTAATTTCATAAATTAAACTATCCTAATTGCATAAATTTAAACTGCATAATTTAAACTAACCTAATTGCATAAAATTAAATTGCATAAATTAAACTATCCTAATTGTAAGAAAAATAAATTGCATAATGTAAAGAGATAAAATTGTATAAAAATAAGATTTTATATAAAAAAAAAATTATTATAAAAATCTCAAAGCTCGAGGCTTGAGAAGAAAGCTAAAAACCCCACTATCTAGGGTTACAAGCTTGATCGGAAGGAAAGAATCATTAAAACAAGGGCCTTTGGGGGCTTTTTATAGGCATTTGGGGGTTATAAGGTTTTCAAAACTTTAGATGTGGGACTAAGAGGTTTTAGAGGGCTGTTAGGAGGGTTTAGAGGCTCAAATCTCGCTCAAAAAGCACTTAAATCCATCAAGAAACTCTAAAAATTAGTTCAGCCGTCCGATCTTCATCTAAAGGATCCAATTCATCTAATAAATCAAGCCGGGAGCGATTCTGGGCCGTCGGATCACGATCTGGGTGAAGCGTTGCCGTTGGATTGCACTGCAATAACCTTTAGGATTCCATCATCAGTTTTCTATTTGTAGCTGCTCGAATTCAGTTTGCTTTGTGAAATCAGATTACTCTTGAACTTGGATATGTATTGGATTTCTTCCAACTTCCTCATTGCTCCATCATGTGTCTGTAAGCTGACTGTCCTAATGCCTTTGATCGTACAGTTCGATCTATTTGATAATAAATAGTACTCTCATTGCTCTCTAAAAAGTCAAACAGTTTCTCTCTATAATAAATATGATGCGAAGATGCTGAATCTAAAATCCACTGACCAAAAGAAGTAGATACCTCATTCAAAACTAGAAGAACATCATATTCTTTAATGTCACTACTTTGAACTGCTGCCATAGTAGTCTTCATCCGATTTCTGAGCTATGGACAATCTCTGACTCGATGTGCCAACTCATTACATCGGTAGTATCTGATGTTGCTGAAATCCTTCAATTTAGACCTGGGCCATTCATCTTGCGATCCTCTACCGCTTCATCCTCTGCCACCACCACCTCTAGTCATTGCCAAAGTCGAGCACCGTCTGAACTCGAAGCTCAGTTCTTCTATCTAAGAATTTTATTTTGAAAAAATATAAAAGTGACCTCATTCATCTTGATGGTGCTTTTTCCCACAAGAAGAGCAATCACCAAAGACTTAAATGAAGAAAAAAGTGACAAAAGCAAAATCAACGTCCTGATCTTCTCCTCAACCTTTTCATCATTGTTAAGGAGATCAGTGAGGATCTTCTGAAAGTTGCTGAGATACTCCTGCACGCTCTACCCCTCGCTCATCTACAGCAGATAGAATTGCTACTAGAGAAAGAGATGTTGGTGAGTGACTTCACTATATACATCTTCTTGAGCTTTGTCCACATCACCGTCAGAGAAATCTCGCTAAATACATGGATCACCATATTATCCGTTAAGTATAAGTGGATCGATCGTACTCGCTGTCTGCATTTAGAGTCACTTCTAGTCCTTCTCCTCTATGATGGTTGGCTTTTCTCACACAAGAGAGCATCAATCAATCTTTATTGGATGAGAATATCCTTTACCTTTGCTTGCCATAGAGAGAAAGTGCTCTTCCTATCATGCTGATTGATCTCTATCTTGATTGAGCCTATTTTCTCTATCTTCTCTAACCTCCATCAACATTGCAATGACCTGAACAACCCGAGCTCTGATACCACTTGTTGGAAAAAAATTTTCACAACTGCGAAATACGGATCCCCGATCCAAGATTGCAAATGCTGGTGTAGATACCATAGGAGGAAAGAAGAAGAGAGATATATAAAGGCACAATCAAATACATGGATCAGATCAAGACTTACCTCCAAGGCATATGCAAGCTTCACTATGAAAGAAAGAACAAATATAAGAGGAGATCATATCCTCTCAACCTCGTACATCAACCTCTCTCTCAATAAGAAATACAAAAATTCTTACAAAGCTCTTAAAATCCTCCAAAGAGACTCTCTGGCTGCTATCCAAGATCCTCAACCGCTCCTTTGTGTTCTATAACCATAGGCCTCTTAAAAAGTTCTAAAACTGACTCCTATTGGGACTCTAGAACCATCAGATCGTCTGATCACTCACGTATGTATCTGCAATCGTCTGATCGTGCCTGCACACACCCATGGTCGTCCGATAGCACACAACAGCATTGGATCACATGTAGATCGTGACAATGGACTGCCTCAACGTGCGTGGACCGTACGCTGCACCCTCCTAGACCACATGGGGGACTGAATAGTGGACTGCATGTTTGGGCTGCGCGTGCTGGGGGTGCACGTTGTAGGCCCTGTGTGTTGCGCACACTGCGGGCCATGCATGCTTGCAGGCCTCGTGAGCCTGCGGGCCTATGCGCCTACAGACCGTGCATGCCTATAGGCCGTGTATGCCTGTGGGCCGCACTTGCAGGCTTATGCGCCGTAGGCTTCTTTGTCTTAGGCTTCTTTGCTGTGGATCGAATTCGATGTGTCAAAACTCAATAGTCAGTAGTTGTGGCAAGGCATTACAATAACCATTATCCTCTCTTTTGTAATGAACATTAGGTTTTGGAATTTTAGGGTGGTGGGAAAGCCCTTGATCCTTTCTTCCTTTAGGAGAATTGTGCAATTGCATAACTTGGATCTTTATTTGTTGTATGAAGGTTAGGAGTTCCTTGTATGGATATTTTCCAAAAGCATACTCAGTAAGTTATAATGGTGATTTCGAATTCTAAATTCTTGACTTTTGTTGGGTGTATATGTGAGTACTGACTATAGACAATAGACAGTAATGGATTTTTTGGAATGAGGTCTTCAAGTTGGTTGGGTAGGGTACCTCATACATGATCACTGGGGAATTCAATCGCATAGATGGGCCTCATGAGAAGAGAGGTGATAAATCCTTTTCTGACGATATTGATGCTAAAGAGCTCCGAAGATTCATTGCAATGAATGGTTTCATTGATCTTGGCTTCTTGGAGCCTATATTTTTTTTCATAGAGCCTATATTCACTTAGTATAACAACTAGCTGGGCAACACTAGAGTTTGAGAGAAGATTGATAGAGCTTTTGTCATGGTGAGTCGAATTCAACAGTTCTCCAACTACCACGTGCATCACTTTTCTCAGATTGCTTTGGATCATTGCCCCATTTTACTTAGCACTGATGTGAGTGTTGCATATATTTATTTTATTTTGAAAAGTTTTGACTTTCTTATCCTTAATCTTGGATATCGTGTGAGGTGCTTCGAGGATGTCATGTATTGAATGACTCGCAAACTGGAGCTTACCAAATGAAGGTTGTAGTTATGGAGCTGAGTGAAGGTGGGTAACATTTTCAGAAGATTGGAAGAGTTAAAGCATCCAATGCAAATCTCCATGGGAGAGAGGATTGGGGTGGTGGCTTATCTACAAAGGAGCTAGCTGACCTCCGTAGAAGCTTTCCCACACCATTCTTTATTGGGATGGCATGAGATCCTATGGCAGCAAAAATTGAGGATTCAATGGATTAAGAAAGAGGGATAGGAATACTAGATTTTTCTATTAGTCCACAATCATTAGGAGATAAAGGAAGAAGATTTGAACTCTAAGCAATAGCACTGACTGGATGGTTCACAGTAATGATGTGGTTTGATAGAAAATTTTGAGCTCTTCAGATTAAGGTGGACTGCGAGCCTTCAGGAGATAGGTCATCTTCCTTTCCACTACTAGATGATATAGTCACAGACTTTGAGAATGCCTCCCTCGTTGGGTAGGTATTGGCAAGGGAAGTCTGAGAAGCTTTTTGGTCTATGATAGAGGATAAAGCACTGGAGCCAAATGACTTCTCCCCTTTGTTCTTAGGAGATATTGGGCCATTATCTGCTATGAAGAGGTGGCAGTTATCTAGCAGTTCTTCACCATCGGGGCATACCAAAAGCCTAGAAAAAGGCCTTCATTACACCTTTGAAGAAATAGAATGCTTTAAAGTCTATCCACTATAGATCGATCAGTCTATATACTATCTTGTACCAGATTGTTGCAAAAATTATGGTTAGTAAACTGAAGCCGGAGTTTATGTATGACCTCCAGAGGGTTCCTTATTCAGGAGTTTATGTATAAACTCCAGAGGGTTCCTTATCATCGAAATCTTATGGCTATCAAACTTAACATGGAGAGAGCCTACGATCATGTATGTTGGGATTTCTTACAATTTTATTAGATGTATTCATATTTAGTGTGAGTCATTTGTCCATCCACAAAAAAAAAAAAAAGTTTTGAGTCTTTGGCACCAATGAGATCGCTGAGGCACCACCTTAATAATCCATCATAATTAGAGTTGTCAAAATGGGTCAGCCCGGGCCCTAGCCCACGTGGGCAGTGATTATGTGGGTCGGGCCAGGCTCGGCCCACTTATTAAAATGGGTCATAAAAATCTAGCCCGACTCTAGCCCACGTGGGCTGTAGGTTAGGGTTGGGCCAGCTCACTTTTTTTTTTTTTAAGGCCGGGCCAACCATTCTGGAGTCACTTTTATAGCTTTTTTCTTTTGTTCTAAAGTCACTATGAAGAAAATTAAAACTCAGCATTCAATGAGTAATAAGAAATCAAGTAGCAATAGAATTTTTAAGATCAAATAAAAATTAAACCTACAACTATGATGAAACAATATCAACTCAAACGTATATTCATAGTACATCAAACTCAAAAAATAACATCAAATCAAACAAGCTATTCCTCATCAAGTTCATCTTCTTGAAGCACATTTGAATCCACTCTTGATGTCTCAAGGCCAGCACTACTATCATCTTCATCTAAAATTCACAACCAATTAAAATAATTAACAATCAATTCTAAAGATAAATTAATGAACAAAGATTATAAAGTATATACAACAAATATACAAAAAATATTACTATCATGATTTAGAACAAAGCCATGCAACCAATTTCGAGTGCAAATTAGAATTTGGACTATGGACTATGGGAGGACTGAGGAGTGGGGATAAAAGATCGTGAACTATGCCCGTTGTAGACTATGGGAGGATTGAGGAGGGGGGACAGAGCCTCAATGCAGCGTGGAGGTTTGGAGGAGGGCTAGAGGCTGGCTGTCGCAGCCTCCATCATACCTTGGACCCTCGGTGTAGCGTGGAGGTCTGGAGGAGGCAAGACCAGCTGGGGGGAGGCCGGAGGAGGCAGAACCATCGGGGAGGGAGGGGAGGGTACGGAGGAGGTCGGAGTTCCTGAGTTCGGATCATGGGAGCCGACAAGGGTAGAGCTGGAGATCCGAGTCATCTGACATCTGAGATCATAGAGGAAATGAGGATCTCGGATGCAGCGGTAGAGGAGGAAGAAGACTCATTGACCCAGCCTACCTGGTGCCCCCCCCCGACGGTTCGACCCCTATCTCTGTTGAGAGAAAAATCAAAAAAAAAAAGATCGAGCCATCGAGGAACTCACAAGTTCGAAGCTCGATGTCGTCAGTTCGCTGCACACTGTGAGTCTGCTCCTTATCACCGCCTGGTGCACTGCTTCTCTCCTCCACCACCGCTTGGATGCGGGTCGCCTCGCCTAACCCTAAATGCCCAAGGCCAGAGCAAGAGAAGGCGTCTGTCGAATGGAGGATTAGACTTTGGAGGGTTAGGGCTAGGCAACTGGTGAAGCAGGCCAAGCGCAATAGTCAATACTCAATAGGAATAAGTATCAAGGACTCAACTCAAGTGATCATTATTCGTCTGATCGGGTATGGGTCGGCTCACGAGCTGATCCGATCCTAACCGGTTCAGCCTATGGGCTACAGGGGCTAGGCCAAAAAGTCCATTTTCATAAATGGACTAAATTTCTTAGTCTAATCCGACCCATTTTTGGGCCAAATGGACTGATCCAGGGTCCTGACCCATTTTGATAGCTCTAATCGTAATTGCCCTTGATATGATTTTTTTTGAAACAAAGAAGGCTTTCAGCATACTTGGCTTGTAGTATAGTACAAGAAATTAGTTGCTTATACATGCAGTATAGCTTTTCTAGATTTATCTATTTATCTATTTATTTATTTACTATGAACTATAACTTGCTGAAAATCAGTTGAAGGTGAAAAATCAAAATAAATCATTGATATCAACTCCAAATGATTTTAGCAATTGTAGTGAAAGCTTAGTTTCTATTTTAGATACATGTGTGACACAATATTAGCTTCAAAATCATGAGTTATTTAGATTTTAAAGTTAGATTTGTTAATGTAAAAACTTAATTTACATTCCAGATTTTTGAAGCACTATATCCTCCAAAATTTTTTTGAACAATGGCTGTCCTGCAAATTTCATGTTTTGTTTTTTATTTTCCCCCGCGGCCCACGGACATTTTACAATTTACAGCTTTGAATTTGATACCAAAAATTTCTCCTGTTTTTCCTTTTTTGTCCTACCCGGGATTTCGCGGAACGCCGAACTTTCTTATCTCTTCTCCTGGAGAAATTATTGCCAAATGCAGCACGTGACTGTGTATGCCGCCAATCACGTATGCATCAAGAGGCGTGCGGGATGACTGGAGGCTATGAACATAGTGGTTCAGATTGACTGCCTGCACGGCCATCTGGTAATCTGGACGGCTGGTAATCTGTCCATTGAAAGAGCAGACCACATCGTCGTCCACGTGGCACCGGCCCCATTTCCGAATCCTTCCCTCCCAGGGCCCAAAATTTGAACCCGACTCTCCCTAAAACATCCCGCCTCCGTCGCCCCCTCTTCGGCTCTCTCGCGCCTCCCCGGGCATCTCGCCATGGAGGACGACGAAGGCGCCTACCGGCTCGGCTCGGACCCGACTCCCGCGCGCCCTGCCATCGTCTCTTTCGGCCTCCTCTCCGCGCGCCGTCTTTCGAGCTGCTTCAGCGAGCCGAGCCGGGTGGTCCCCGTGGCGAGGAGGACGCTGGCCTGGGTCTCCCTCCAGGGCCGGCTGGTCGGCGCCCAGGAGTCCACGTCGGCAAAGCCGTGGGCCAGGGCTTGAGGCCAGTGGAAGCCACAGCTTGGGAGCTCTTCAGCCCCCTCCATCGCGTCCTCATCGTCGCGATCGTCGCCGTCGCCGTCGCCGAGTCCAAGAAAGCTCAGAAGATATCTCAGTTGCAGCGATCCGTTGATATCAGGGTTGTTTTTTATTTTTAACGAAAAAGATTTCTTTTTAACTTGGTGAATACATCGCATCGTGTGATTATGTTTGTATGCTATTCGTTTTTTTGGAGGTTTACTTTTATTGAAGTAGATTCCTGTGGCGTTTTGCTTGGGACTGCCGAACTCACTCAATTTTTTTTTTCCTTTTTTTATTCTTTCTTCTTTTAATCTGTTCTGGATTCTTAAAATATTTAGGAGTTTTTTAAACTCAAAAAAAAAAAAGAATATTTAGGAGTTTTCAAGTTTTCCTTTTGAAAAAAAAAATATAAAACAGAAACAGAGATGGTTCTTTATGGAAAGGAAGAACCTTTTCTTTCACACTTCTAATTATCTTCAATCTATAAATTACTGGTTACTCGAGAAGAAGTAATTTTTTTCACTCGCTCTAAATCAGTTCGTTTGAAATAGTTTGACAAGTTTATTGTTTTCAGTGCTTTCAGAAGATAATTAACTTCTCCAAAAGATTCAATAGCAAAACCAAGGGATTTTTTATAAAAAATAAGATTCTTTGTTAAGAAAAGCCTCTTTCTCTAAATAAAATACGTCTTCTTAAAAAGGGAGAGCTTAAAAGTAACGTCGATGCATTAACATTTACTCAGATATCATCCATCAGTATGAAGCGATCTTTTCAAGCACATCTTAACTTGAATAGATTTTTTTCTGTCAGCATTTCTTTTAAGTTATTTTCTTGAAGGTTCTGTGATTTCAGGGCTTTCTTTCTACTTTGTTTATGTCCAAGGACTTCAATAGGTATGAGGTCTTTTTACTTGGTACTATTTCATCCTGCAGGACCAAGTGCTTCTAAGCATGCAGAAGAAACTTGATGACCTGTGTGAACAGTTGAACTCTTCAAAGTATGAATCCATGGGAAACGCCAGACAAGCCGTCCCAGTGGATAATCAGTTTGTTGCTGATGGAATGCTAAAACAGAAAGGAGCTGAATTTTGCAGCTGTGATCATCCATTTCCTGAGCTGATTCCAGAAAGTGGGATTATTCCAAATTCTAAGAATTTATCCAATTGGACAAGGGTAGGAGTGCTACATTGTCTGGATAGAGAATAGAATTTTTGGTGTTGATATGAATGCTTTTTTTGATCTCTTGCTATCTTTGCAGGATGTTAATGAAATGGACACTACTAAAGAAGATGTTTTTAAGACAAGCCATGTGAACATAGGAGAGCAAGAGGAACGCAGGATGTCCGATCTTTCTGATATTTGTTCCAGCATCACATCTTCCATGGACATCCAGGTGAGGTGGTCAATTTTTCTGTTTGTATTTGTGCATAACCCTCACTAAAATATTATATGTTGGTTGCATTGGGGTTAAACTTTTAATATGGCTGTTACCCTATTAAGACTTGGATTTAGATTTGTCTTTGTTCTTAAATAATGTTTTCGGGTGGAAAATTTTTGGGGTTTGTGTCTTTTTATGCATGGATTTCCTAGTTGTAAATAAATACATGGATCATGAAACCCATATTAGTGTTGACTATGAAAGAAGATTGCTGAAAAGGGAGAGGACCAACACTTGCAGCATTTGAGGAATCATAAATTGGTAACAGTATTGAGCCTTTTTGTCCCCCTTGTTGGATGAAGAAAGGTCTTTTTGTTTTAATAAAGTGCACCATCACCAGGAGATACTTGTGCTATGTACTTGATGCCAACTGGTTTTTTCATGATATCACTTTCCTGTGTGGTGAAGTTGTTATCATTCATTCTGATTTCATATGGTTGATTATAAAATGTTTTGATCACATTACAGATATACAGGTGTTGTAATATTTTCATCATTTGCAATTTGCGGTAGTGAAATTTCTATCTACATTTTTAGGTAGATTACCTGAATATACAGGCAGTTTTTCTTTGGTAATATGCACCTAGGAGCTTGTCCAGTTGACCATTTATGTTCTTTGACTTGGTTTTTTTTCCTTCTTTCCTTTTTTACGTCTTTGGAATATGTTTTTTCATACAGCTGAGTGCACTGGCGGAAGAGCAAGAGTTTTACAATCTCAAGAAGGAATGTGAAGAGAAAGATGCCACCATAAAGGAACTGACTGCTGCTGCACATGCATCTAGTGCCACTGCGTCTAAGGTATTTATGTATTTTAACCTTGTTTAGCTCAAAGGATTTGATGGTGGATTTCTCATCTTTACCACCGCTCCTCCCACTCTCTATGGCAGAGAACTGTGGAGCTGGAAGAGATCATAAAAAGGAAAAACATGGTGATCACGAGATTAAAGAAAGATATGGTAGTTCTAGAGCAAAAGGTGAAGCTGTGAAATGTGGATTAATTGAGTTTTTAAAACACATAGATCATTATTGGCTTCGCTATAAGTGACAGTGTCAAATTCAAATCTAATACAGGCTATTCAACTGACGAGGCTTCAGAGACAATCTTCTGCTGCATCAAATATTAGTTTGCAACTTCCAGTCATGACAAATAATATTCTCTACGACCTGAGCAGCACAAGTCCATCGTCGTCAGATTCTGAGTCTTCAGTTGAGCATAAAGAATGCCAACACCGTAGTCTAGTTACACATAATAGTCCTGAATGGTGCAAATTGGGAGCTGTTACGAGTCCGACATCAGCAAAATCATGTGGTTCCTCAAGCATCTTGACAGATAGATTCCCAAAGCAACATTCCGTTAGTCCTGCTAAAGACTCCTGTGATCCACATAAATATGACACCGTGCAAGATTGCAACATTGTAGCAATCAAGAGTCAGGCTCAACCTTCAGCAAAATCTGCTAGTTCCTTGTCCAGAACAAGAGAGAGCTTCCTGAAGCGGAGATCTGTTAATCATGTTGTGCAAAATTATAGTACTCACAGAGCTGACTCAGCTGTGGCATTGAAGCCAAAGAGATCAGAATCTACTGGTGGAGATTTCAAGAGAGCTAGAAGGCATAATCATTCAGAATCAAAGTGCAGAGCTTCACAAAAGAGATGGGTTTAGGTTCCCAATATTACCTTGGTATCTTCCCTGTTTGATCTTTATATGCAACTATATTCTTAGTTTCGTATCGCAATTCTTTGCTACAAATGTCAGAGACTTTTAAAACTTTGCATGAAAGAACTCAACCAAGTTTTAGAACGGGCATCATATTGCTTATTTGTTGCAGACCAGAGTAGGTGCTTGATAGGCTAGAGAAAGAATTAAAGAGATCAAAAGAGATGTTAATTAGGAATAGGAAGAATTTAGGTCAATAATATTTCAATCTTGGCATCAAGGTTCGTTGAACCTGTATAGAGCATCATACCAGCTGGCTACCAATTCAGTATGATATCGGTACATAGTGTACCAACCTGAGCCTCATTGGAACCGGTGGGAGGGAGAGGGAGATAAGGGAGGGAGCGGGGGTGGGGGGAGAGGAAAGAAACCAGGGGCACCGAGGACTTTGGGCAAAGTCAGTTTTGCGTGAGCAGGGCTTCGAGGGAAGGTCAGGGGTGTTGAGGGATTCCATGATAGAGGACTTTGTCGAATGGAGAGTGGATGAGAGTGATGCAGAGAAAGGGACATATAGCGGTTGTCCGTGGCTGTCATTTCGATGATTGTGGCAATGACAGAACCCTAACCCTGGTGTGCGAGAGACAGTTGGAGGGTCGGGAGATATAGGTGGGTTGAGATTGAAAACTCGAATTGCTCCAACTGCCCTAAACCGAGTGGAACGAGGTGGGTCTGGTTGATTTGAGCCGCTTTGAGACCTGTACTAACCCAGACTCTCAACTTGTCTTAGCAATTGATGAGCTTGGATCGGTACATCTAATAAGATGGCTGATCTTGTTTGATGCTATGGTTATGGGTCCAGGAGCAGTTTTGGAAATGTTTGAGGTTGAGGGTTTATTTCATCCAACTTTTTGATATTTTCATGATTTATCACTACTACAACTTAGCACAGTCACAAATAGATAGCTTAACGTATGGGACTTCTTTGTGGGGATTGAGAAGGCTTAGATTTATACAGTTTTATCCTTGTATGCAGGGAGGTTGTTTCAAACCTGTGATATCCAGATCTTAATGGAGCAATTTTATAGAAGCTCACCCTCCTGAGCTTCAAATAACTAAGATGAAAAAAAAAAAATTCAAATAACTCAAGCAAAAAGAACTAACAAAAACTATGATGTTCTTAAAATGATTCATCAGGTAGTTTATTTTGCATATGTTACATGGAAATATTGGAGGCCAACATCACATAAATTTGTCCTGAATGTTTGTTCTACTTTTCTTTTGCTGTATATTATTTTCTTGGGTATATGCCAAAACTTATACATTTGTTATTGCCAATTTGGCCAATTTTTGCATAATATACCGTGCAAATATATGTATTATCAATGATAGTTTGTAGCTGGCATCACAAATGCATTAGCTCTGCTGTTTTGTTTACCTTATCATATGCATCCAAGTGGGCCTCGTGCAGCGCATTCATCGTATATATGAGAAGCACTCCATACGCGACTGCTGCAGTGGTTCCACCAGAACCCATCATGTTGGCAGATAGCTAGCTTACAGGTAGATTTTGAGGCTGGTTACTCCTCTCAACAGGTGTGCTATTTTCATTATTTTACTCTTTTTTTTTTCTTACTTTTTTCTTACTTTAACAAATCTTGATTGCATATGAATAGGAGTTTGTTTAAACAGGAGTCCCGATCACATTCATATACTAACAGTCATATTAGAAATATAGTTTTGTGATGGTAATATTACTTACTGCATGATCAGATCGCGTGATTCAGCTAAAAAGCTATAACTGTTGCTAATATGTTGACCTAGGGCTATTGCATTGATCAATGAGTAAAGCACTGGGACCATTAATTTTTGCTAGTTTTAAAATCCTAATGAAGTTTTGATAATTTAATGGTAGTCTTATGCTCAAGAACTTCGCCAAGTTTACACAATATTATGCTATCGAATATTGGATGCTTTATGACTTTGTTGAAATTTGAAAATTTAGAAGTATGTTCTGTTGGGATTCAACATCTATTTATGATTAAGTTACATGCTCAAAATATCTTGTACCCTTTTTTTTTTTAATGAACCAATCTTTCTAAATCTGTTTCTGTTTTGTGATTAATCCCAATTCTGATTTTATCTAATACTTCACTTCTTCATTTTCAGATATTGGAACTTAAAGAAAGGTGGCATATGAAGCTGGTGCTTGAAGATATAGATGCCATGCCGTCTGTATGGGTAGTGGTTGATCAAATATTTCTCAGAGGAGCATGAGAAGGAAGGACATCGATCAAGCTAGATACTACATTACTCAATCGGCCGGCAGTCATTATATGATATTTTAGATAATTCACTCTCCTATATTTTCTTTTCTGTTCTGGCAATATAATACCTTCTGGCTTAATTTTGTGCCAGTTTACCAGAGAACTGCCGTAAAATCTGATAATTTGATTACAGTGCTCTTTTGGAAGAAAAGATTTCATTCAGTTTCAATTAGTACTTCGCTGTTTTGCTGCATGCTTGGCTATCCAATTTGTTTTTTGTGTGATGTATGAAATCTTGGTATTGCTTCATGTGCTTGTGGTAGACTCCAGTTCAGGATGCTGACTCTCAGATTTCAAAAGAAACTACTCTGGTGAAACAATTTTGATCTCTTAATTGATGGTAATATACTCTCTGACCAGGTAAATTGATTTCGAATGGTACTTTGTGCTTGACAAATCTTGTCCCACACTATTAACTTTCATGTTGGTTACAATATTATGTCAGTGTCATCTGCCACCTCTTTGCCTGGAACAAGGCAGGGATGGTGGAGGTGTATTATTATATTCTAACACCGCCTGAAATCAGCTAATATTATACCTTGCTACTGTGCTTTGATGTGGAGATAGAATCGAGATTGCAGGATGTGAATGCCAGACAACCAAGAATTGAATGGGGGAAGGAAGAAGCAAAAGCAGGAATATGATTAACTAAGCTTTAGGTATAAACTATTTTGACATTTTGTTTGCATTTAAGGACTGTTTAAGGGCCTTGTACATTCAATAAATCACAAAAAACACAATGCTGCGTGCACTCAAAGACCACTCAAAAAACTCCCTCAGTTCCACCATTCACTTTGCTTCATTTTTTTTGGCGTAATTCACAATACCAATTATATTTTTGAGTTACTAAAGGCATTTCTGCACTACAAATATAATTTGGCTGCATGATTTTCTAGGCAAGGTCTTAGAACTTATTTTGTCAGTTTCTGAACAGAGCCTCTGAGTAGGGTAAATAAACTGGTTCTCTTTCCTACTCATTTTTGCTTGAATAATAAATTCAAGAAAAAGGTTGCCACACACAACTCCAGTTCGATTCTTAAAGCTCATGATTACGCGTGCATATATGCTCACATACGTGCATGTTTTAGAAGAAACAGTAGTTACAGGCGCGCCAGGTGTCGGATACTCGCACATGCTACGTCGTACGCATAAGTCGTGGGGATCTCAACAGGGATGATCCCCAGGCTAAAAAGCCTTAAAAACAAATGGTACATTTCTTGTCTGGTCCTTGGTTTTGGAGATTTTTAACATCATAAATAGATCTGCATGAATTGGTGTCCACCACAATACGTGAGGCCCCTTTTCCTGGAATCACAATGATGAGAAATTTCGAAGATCTGGGGAGGCGGCATGATGGAGTATAGTATTAGAATCTTAATGATGAAGGGAAAATGACCGGAGGAGGGGAGCCGTTGGACCTTGGGTGCGTTGCCATGTCAAAAGCATTCGCATGATCGCACCGCACCTCGCTCTCTTCTTCCTTTTTTTGCCCTTTTGATTTCTCCTCCTCGCTCTCTCTCTTGTATTATATATGCGAGGGGATATAAAAATAGAAGTGGTGGAAGAGAGAACAGAGAAAAGAGAGGGAGATCCATATCAGATGGTCTTCACCTCCTCTTGGATCTCTCCTGATCGGATTCGGATCTCCTGTCGGTCGTAGAGCAAGGAGAGGAAGCGAGGATGTCGAATCTTTACGGGGAATTCAACCAGAGGATCGACTATGTGTTTAAGGTGGTGCTGATCGGGGACTCGGCGGTCGGGAAATCACAGCTGCTGGCGCGCTTCGCCCGCAACGAATTCAGCCTGGATTCCAAGGCCACCATCGGCGTCGAGTTCCAGACACGCACCCTCGCCATCGACCACAAGACCGTCAAGGCTCAGATTTGGGACACTGCCGGACAAGAACGGTAGGTCGCTTCTTTTTCTCTTTTTTTTTTTCCTTGGTTTTCTTTTTTCCTTTGGGAAATTCTGTTTGGTTTTAGATTATCATTATTATTTTTCCTTTCAGAGTTTCTTGGGTCTCCGGTTTAGGTGTTGTTGGTTGATGTAGAATTGGGTATCTATATTTTTATAATTATTTTGGTTTGATGGGTTTTCTCTTCGGAATTCTGGATCTAGGTTAGCTGCTGTTGTCTGATCTACAAAAGGGTTGATTTGGGTTCTTGAACTTGAAAATCTTTATCGGCCCTGTTTAACCTTTTGTGAGTTTCTAATTGGAATAAATCTGTTGTCTCTTCTTTGTTTCCGTTATGGGTCTGACTCAGATATTTAGATCGATCAGTAATAAATGATGGTCTTATTTTTCTTTTCTTTTGTTTCTTAGCTGAGATTTATGATTCTGTGATTTGAGCTTCTGCGTTTTTGTTGTCAATTGTCGCTGGGAAATTGTAGGCTTTTCTATTGGAAAGATCAATGCCACCACAATTATTATATATGTAATGGTACCTTTGGTGTTCAATTCTCTCTTAGTATTGCAATTTATTATGTTAAAAAAAAAAAAGCAAATTTGGCATCTGAATTGAATTTTTCATGACATTTTTATGGTCTCCATTTCTATAAATCATAATAAACAGTGATCTTTTCTAACTTCAAATATTTTGGAGATTAAGATTTGTAAAGAACGAGGCATGTTTGCTGGTTGAAGTATGATGGGTTAATTTGTCATATTAAGCTAAAACAAAATGGAGACTAAAATGTAAGACTTCTCTTGCAGAATCTTCAGGTATTATCACTGTTAGGATATAATAAAACCTCTGAGCTTTTGAAATTTAAGACATTTGCTGGTATTAAAAGCTATGACCTAATCTGGAGATCTGGATCTTATTCTTGAGTTGGAAAATCGATCATATTTTGATAAAATTCAAATTTAAACTATTTTTCATCAAACTCAATGAACAGGTTTTTTTTAATTTATATTTTAATGTCTTGAGTAAATCTACACTAATTTAATATTCTATATAAATAAGATTTTTTATACTCCTTGAGTCATAATCTTATCCCAATGTACATATCGGGGAGAGAATCAAAGATTTGCACCTTTTGTTTGGTACTTGGTACCAATCCCATGCCCGTTGCTGGCACTGGCTTCATGCAGTATCTTCCTGCTGATATGTGCCAACACTTAAATCCCTAGTAAGATCTATCTGTTGGAAATCGACAGATGGAGATTTAGACTATGCAGGGATATATCTGGCCTAAATTCCCTTATTAAGTTTCATACTTTTGTTTAACTAGTGATTTGTTACTGGTTCTCTTATTGGAGTAAGAATTGGAAGAGAGGAAGGCCTGATGCTATCTTTTTCGAAAGGCTTAAATAGTTTCCTTTTCATTATTACACTTAATATTGGTCAAACTATCTAATGAAATTTTGGTCGCCTTGCATCAATTATGGCTGGATCACATTAAGAATGTTTTAGATTTTAAGGTTTGTGACATGATTCGCACCATTTGGTGAAGGTGCAGAAGAAGTTGAACTAGCTCAATTTGGCTATCATGATTTTGGCTATGTGATGAGAATGCTTTGGATCTTTGATGACCTTTCTGGATGGATTGACTCCTTGGCTGTCTCATCTTTCTTTTTGTTATATTTGCCTGTCTTTTACCTGTACTAGTTCTCAGGCACATGCATTGCTCGGTGAGCCTAAATAGAAAAGAAAATAGATTTGTGAATATAAAAGCACTTCTTACATAAAATGGAAACATAATTTGGGATTTGGGAGGTCGCTATGAATGGGAAGATATGTGCCATGGAGATGGTTGGAGAAGTGAGTGATGGCTATTTGGACAGTTAGGAGATAGAGAGGAAAACAAGGTGATTCAAATGGTATTTTTATGCGCCTGTTTTTAAATTTAAATATGATAATTTACTGTTCCAACTTTACAAATGGGGGCAGTCTATATAATATTAAGTTTCATAATTGGATTAAATATTTTCTGATATGGTCAAATTTGACTGCCCCAAAAACCTCAGTTCATACTTTTTAATATAGTATAGACAGACCTAGGTCCTTGCTATAAATATTTCTTAATTTTATGAATGGATATTTATGCCCTAAAAATGGAATTTCAGTTGATTCCTTTCTCATTGATTTTATTATGACATTGTCATGATGGTCCAACCACAAAGTTTGAGATTTCCTTGTTTGTTATAGCCTCCTTAAGTATTTTATCTGAATTTAAAAAAGAAAAAAACAACTACATTTAAGCACCAAGCTGCTACGTAATGAGAGTTATCTGCGGAGCTCAAAATCTTCAACCTTAAGGAAATGCATCCAGCTTGCTTATGAACTCCTCGAGCTATCCTGTAAATTAAACATGGAAAGAAAATTAGGCAAACAGAATCAAATTATCCCCAAGAATCGAAACTAGTCACTTGTTTTGCTCTGAAGCTATCTTTTGAAGTGTAGTCCATTCTAAGAAAATACAAAGATCCATTAATTTGAAAAGCTATTTACCTTATTATGTTCATTATCATTGGATGAACCATTTCCTCTCATGTTCTTTGGCAATTCTAATGCTGATGCTCTGGCTGGTGATGGGTGCTAGGTACCGGGCAGTGACAAGTGCATACTACCGAGGTGCAGTGGGGGCGATGCTGGTCTATGATATGACCAAGCGCCAGTCATTTGATCATGTGGCAAGGTGGCTGGATGAACTACGTGGGCATGCTGACAAGAACATTGTTATCATGCTCATTGGGAACAAGTCTGACCTTGGGACCCTTCGTGCCGTCCCCACAGAGGATGCAAAGGAATTTGCGCAGCGTGAGAACCTGTGCTTCATGGAGACCTCTGCACTCGAGGCAACTAATGTTGAGACTGCTTTCCTGACTGTCCTCACTGAGATTTACCGCATCATTAGCAAGAAGGCTCTTGTTGCCAATGAGGAGACTGAATCCGGCGGGAACTCAAGCCTACTAAAAGGAACTAAGATAGTGTCCCTGGCCAGGAGCAACCAAGTGGGACCAAATCTGCATGTTGTATGTCCTCGTAGGTGGCATAGTCTCTCATTATATGCCTGCTCAAGTCTGGGTTGATTTTTCCGTATCCCAATTTTTTGGATACTCGCAATTGTTTAAAAGTTTACAAGGAACCGCCATTTGCTGGATTATTGAATGCTGTACTCTTTCCTTTCCTTTTCCTTCTTTTTCCCTGATTTCATCTTCTGTAATTTAGCTAACATGGAATGATTCTAAAGTGCAGAAAGTAGTGGATTTATAGTCCCATTGTTTCTTGCCAAGTCTCGTGTTTTCCAATTTTATCAAACTTATCATTTTTGATCTTGTAATTCATAATTTTGACTTATCTCATTTGTGATGACGAGAAAATACTGGCTTTTGAGTTTATTCACTGTGATGTTTCATGAGGTAGATCACTGGGCACCGATAGGATCATCTGATCTGAAGAATAGTTGGTTTCTGTCAGGTCTGTATTTTGTAGGTTAAGCTTCACAGATCTTACCATAATTTTGGTCAAGTTTATAAGTTCTCTGCGCTTTTATCTTGAAATGGGAGGTTCTTGGTATATGCTTAGTTGATGAACTTAAATTGTTTTCCTGATCCACATTCCCCACCCCAAATTTCTACCATCTTGTAACAGTTAATTGAAATCAAAATCCCTTATTACCGTTGTGCCTTCTGCTAGACATTTCAAAATTTCTTGAACTTTTTGAGGCTGAAAACTTGTGTTTCAAGACTCCCTTGTCCACAACGACCAAATTGGAGCATCTGATAGGAGCAATTTTTTTCTGTCCAACAACAATACTGATGAGAAATGCACACGGATAAGGATCTATTTAAGCATGTAAGATGTTGGAAGCACTTTTATTGCTATTGGGGGCCACATGAAACCCAATTATCAGGTAGAGGGCCAATTATGGAGTGCCACATGGCACTCATCTCGCACATCTCTTTGATCCCGTTGGAATCAAAGAGACAAGTGTCTCTTAACGTGAGTCAAGCTGCACAAGTTGCCTTCTTTTCCTCCTTTCTAGTGGATTTTTCTTAGTTTCTTATGTGCGATTGGTTACTATCTGATCTTGGACATGTGGCCGGTTCACGTCTTTTTCTTGAGAAGTTTCTCGTCGGTGGATGTGTGCTTTTGGTTAAACTAGGATGAGGATTGATAAAGCTGACGTGAATGGTTGGGATAAAGTGCTGAGTTATCACTTTTTTCAAAACTTGCTCCCTAAATCGTAATGCCTTTAATTGTCTTCATCGCCGCTTTACTGCACTTCCATGGTTGATCGGTGGTTATCATTCTAAGCGTATAGTTCGTATAGTAGGAATGATTGATATTTGTTTATTTATCATCCTATAAACTGAAACTTAAAAATAAATAAAGATTTCAGTACTCCATCCATCTGTAACCAGAGTCTACATTTTTTTTTAGTTCTTTTCTTAAACAAAAAAAAAAAAAATTATTTACATAAATAATTCAAATTTTAATTTATTTATCAATTTATGAAAAATGATAAAATATTATTTTGATAAACCATTTTCTACGTAGACATCGTTCAAACAAAAAATAAAAAATAGAAAATATCATTTTGAATGGTATTTTTAAAAATGCCATTCAAAATGATGTTTTCTAATTTTTTCAAAAAAAATAAAAAATAAAAAAAATAAAATTATATTTTTAAATTTATAAATAAAAATTTATAAATAAATAAAAATTTTAATTTTGAATAAATTTTAAAATATAAAAATTTAAATTTTTAATTCAAATAAAAAAATAATTTTAAATTATTTCTTACTTTTAAATTATTTTTTTAAAAAATATCTAAATAAAAATCTTAAAAATTTAAAAATTTAAAATATAATAGAAAAAAATGAGAAAGAAATGCGAAAAAAATAAAAATTATAATTTTAAAATTAAAAAAATAAAAATTTTAATTTTAATTCAAATAAAAAACATCATTTCAAAATTTTCTCCATTTCAAATTAATTTTTAAAAAAAAAGATGTTCAAAAAAATAAAAAATTAAAAAAATAAGAAGTGCCATAAAAAAGTCAAAAATTTAAAAAAATCAAAAAAAATAAAAAATTATAATTTGAATTTTAAAAGAAATAAAATTTTTAATTTTAATTAAAAAATATCATTTCAAATTACTTTAAAAATTTTAATTAATTTATTTAAAAAATATTCAAAACAAATAAAAAAATTTTAATTTTTTTTATAAAAATAAAAAATAGAAAATTTTTATAATTATAATTTTAGAATAAAAAAATTAAATTTTTAATTTGAATTCAATTTTGATAAAAGAAAAAAATGCCATAAAAAAGTGAAAAAAGAGGAAAAATGTGAAAAAAAATATATATTAAAATTTTAAAAAAATAATAATTTTAAATTTAATTAAAATAAAAAATATCATTTCAAATTACTTTATCCATTTCAAATTATTTTTTTAAAAAAATATCTGAAGAGAAGAAAAAAATTGGTGTAAAAAAATAAAAAATATCATAAAAAAAGAAAAAAGGGAAAAGAATAGAATTGAAAAAAAATAAGAATTGTAATTCTAATTGAAAAACAAAATTTATAATTTTAAATTTTAAGAAATAAAAATTTTAATTATAATTCAAATAAAAAATATCATTTCAAATAATTAAATTAATTTAAATTTAATTTTTTAAAAAATATTCTAAATAAAGGAAAAAAATACCTAAAAAATGTCAAAAAGATAAAAATGAAAGAAAATTAAAATTATAATTTGAAAATATAAAAATTTTAATTTGAATTCTAAAAAAAATGCCATAAAAGAAGTGAATAAAAGAAAAAAAAATGATAAAAAAATAAAAATTATAATTATAAATTAAAAAAATTTAACTTTAATTCAATAAGAAATTATCATTCAAATTACTATCCTCATTTTTAATTAATTTTATTTATTAAAAAAATCATATAATAATAACTAAAGAAATTAAAAAAATTAAAAAAATATTAAAAAAAGAAAAAAAAAGGAGAAAACGCCAAAGGAAATGGTATTTTCTCCCTCTCCTCCCTTTTCTCCCTCTTCTCCCTTCTCTCTCTTCTCCCTCTTCTCTGACAATCTCCGGCGTTTTCTCCTCTCCGATGGCACGACGGCGAGCTCCCGACGGCGGTGAGCTGTCTCATCTCTCTTTCCTCTTCCTCTCTCTCTCTCCCTCTCTCTCTTTCCCTTTTCTCTCTCTCTTCCTCTCTCTCTCCCTCTTTTTCGTTGGCCGCCGGTGTTAGAGGGCCGGCGGTGGGCCCCGACCCTCCCCTTCCCTTGGCCGGCTCCCTCCTCTCCCTCTTCCTCTCTCTTTCTTCCTCTTTCTCTCCCTCTTTTTTCTTGGCCACCGGCAACAGACGGCCGACGGCGGCCCACGCGCCCCGACGGCGGCCCCGGCGGTGACCCCCCGCGGTCCCCTTCCCTTGACCGGCCCCTCCTCTCCCTCTTCCTCTCTCTCTCTCTGCCCCTCTTTTTCCTTGGCCGCCGGCGTCAGAGGGCCGACGGTGGGCCACATGCCTCAGCGGCGGGCCATGCACCCCGACGACAGGCCCCGGCCCTCCCCTTCCATTGGCCGGCCCCCTCCTCTCCCTCTTCCTCTCTCTCTCTCTTCCTCTCTCTCTCCCTCTTTTTCCTTCGCCGTCGGCGACAGATGGCCGGCGGCGGCCCACGCACCCCGACGGCGGCCCCCTGCGGTCCCCTTTCCTTGGCCAGCCCCTCCTCTCCCTCTTCCTCTCTCTCTTTCTTTCTCTCTTTCTCTCCCTTTTTTTCCTTGGCCGCCGGCGTCAGAGCCTTGGCGGCTGGCCCCGGCCCTCCCCTTGTGGGGAAAATTCAGTGCAGGGGTAAAATGATAATTTTAAATTTTTTTCAAAATTATGATTTTACAGTGAAAAAATATTAATTAATCTAATTAATTAATATAAATTTATCCTATACTAGGATCTAAATATGATATATAGCATGCATTCATTTAAATTTGAATTTCAAATTCAAACAGTAAATACTTTACTGTAATATGTTCAGAACACAATACCTTTGTGCAGGTAGCAGATTGCCGCAATCTGATCACCATCAGGAGAGTCTGATCGTCGCGATGCAGCCACACAGCGTGTCTTGCCTCTGCGGATCGTCCACACGAAGCTCTCGGTCTGAAAGACTCCTCACGAGTGCTAGCTCGTTATAGAGCCCTTTTGACGGTCGATGTTGATCGAACTCCTTCGATCGATGTCTGTCGATTCTTCAGATGCTCTGGATCGTCAACAGATGTGCTTGAGAGGATGTTGAAGATCTTCCTGAAATTTTGTGGGCTCACAACACTCGTAGCTCACTTTCTCACTTCCCGAACCCCAAGCTAAAACTCTAAGGAACTCACTGAAAATCTTGCACCCACTTTTCTTTTCTTTCTTTTTCTCTTGGAAGGATTTGGACTCTTTCTCACGCACAAGACTTCTCATGCCCCAGAATTTTTCTCCAAAAATCTTCTTTTTGCATGCCCTACTCTTCTCCTCCTTTTATAACCACGTCAAACGTCTTATCCAAAAGAAAGGATAAAGATGAGTAATTGCACATTTAAATTCCAATCAAATTTTGAATTCAAATGGACACCAACTCATCCCTTATCCACTAAAGGCGTGAGGCATGGCTTAAATTGTGTATGGAGTGATTTTATGAGAAACCTTTTCTTATGTAATAAATGGGGCGTAAAAAAAAGGGATAAGATGCAAAGATTGATTGCCCATTCAAATTCAAATTTTATTTTGAATTTGAATGGCCAACCAATCATCCTTATCTATTCATATGGCATATTAAAGTGGGGCATGAAGAGGGCTTGGCATGAGGAAATAATTCATGAGAAGTTTCTTCTCATGAATTCAAATGGGTGCAATAGAAGTGAGGTGGTGCATGGAGATTGGGTCAAGGTAGTTTAATTATTTAAACCAACCTAATTGAACCAAATAATTTAGGTCCAATTAGACTAATTTAAACCCAACTAAATTAGACTTAATTAGGCTCAATAAAATCCTAATCAAATCAGAAATTGACTAAGCCCAATCCCTGATCAAATCAGGGACCAAACCATCTCGACGATTAGGTCAACTCTTAACCTAATCGAATCAAACCCAACTGAATCCAATTCAATTGGACTTGATCCAAAAATAATTACTCAATCAAATTGAGTTAATTAATGATCAAATTACTAGTTAAATCTCTCATAAATACTGAGTCCAAATCCGATGGGCAATCGGGCATCAGAATTCATCGATATGTAACCCTGATCAAAAAGTTCCAACTAGTGGGACTCTTGACCCCGGTACCCATAATGTGTGGAACTCGTGATCAAAGAATCTTGATTCTCGATCACTGAGTCCCAAACATGTAGGATTCTATATCAGCCATCAGATCAGATAGGAACCTCTAATGTGTGTGACCCCACAGGTTCGAACCTAAGCCGGTAGCACAGGAACCAATTCCTGTACTAATCGAAGTGACCATCTAGCAATGGTACCCGATGTCCAGATAGGTCGAATAGTCACAATCGCAACACTCAGAACCTACATGAATATGGTTACTGTATAATTCATCCTTTTGACCCCTGTGTTTAGGACGACTCAGGGTTAAACTATCAACCCTGATCAGATCATCCAAATCGTGCTCAACTCAAACAATCTTGTGACTCCTCACAAGGACTACTCTGGTCAAGATTTTACTAAATTGAAATACGACTGTACACAGCTCCTAAACTGGAGTGGTCATCCCATCTTGACACACGCACCGACAAGTCAAGTACTTGACTACACCCAGCAGCCTTTCGTCACTGAATTAGAAATTCAGGTAGTCCAGTGCCTAAGTGCAGTGAGTTGCTTGCAAGTCATCGTGGCGGTCTCAGGTCGGAGGGATATTTATACCCATATTCCATCGGAGCAAATCTTGACAGCAGAAATAGCTTCGGAGTCGGTCACGTTCAGTGCAGATGTACCCTTATATCTCACCTATATGCCATACCAGTGTCTCCACACTCATTGGTTAAGAGGACAACCAACCTATATGGCACACAATGACCTATGCTTGATAAACGTTATCGTCCTTGGTAACAACGTATCATTTCGTCACGAATAGATTAAAGGACTAAACGATAAATCCTCCTTTGTCGAGTCTAAATAGTCCTAAGGACTTCACCACAACATAGGAGTTCATTAGAAGATGAAATATTTTGTGATGAAAAATACCAAAATAATTTTTATTAATTCATAATTCATATACATATACAAAAAAATTGAGCACAACCGTCAACAGGCTGACGATTGGCTTTGGGATACTATTCCCAACAATCTCCCACTTGGCCTAAAGCCAATCGGTGCAGTATCTAATACCCATCTTCGACTTGTAGTTGTCGAACTCCTTTACCGCAATGGCTTTAGTGAATGGGTCGGTCAGATTCTCCTTCCCATCGATCTTCTAAAGATCGACGTCACCTCGATCCATAAATTCTCGGATGAGATGGTAGCGGCGCAGAATATGCTTCGTCCGCTGGTGTGCCTTTGGTTCCTTCGCCTGAGCAATGGCTCCAGAGCTGTCACAGTAGAGTAAAACTGGACCAACAAGGGAGGGTGCTACTCCGAGCTCGGTGATGAATTTTCTCAGCTACATCGCTTCTTTGGCAGCATCTGATGCAGCGACATACTCTGCCTTGCAAACTAAATCAGCCACTGTGTGCTGCTTGAAACTTTTCCAGCAGATAGCCCCACCATTAAAGGTAAAAATAAATTCTGACACACTTTTGCTGTCATCATGATCAGACTAGAAACTAGAGTCTGTAAACCCTATAAGTCTCAAGTTCGATTCACCATAAACAAGCCACTGGTCCTTAGTATTTCTTAAATACTTCAGGATGGTTTTAACAACCTTCCAGTGATTCTCTCCTGGATCAGATTGGAATCTACTCACTACCCCTAGTGAGTATGCCACATCTGATCGTGTACATATCATGGCGTACATGATAGATCCCACTGTCGAAGCATATGAAATTCTACCCATACGCTCTCTCTCTTAAGGTGTTGTCGGACAATCCCTCTTCGAGAGAAAAATTTTATGGCCTATCGGAAGATAGCCTTTCTTGGAATTATCCATGCTGAACCTCTTCAGCATAGTATCAATGTACGTGGATTATGATAAACCAAGCAACCTTTTAGATCTATCCTTATAGATCCTCATCCCTAGGATGTTGGAAGCTTCTCCTAAATCCTTCATGGAGAACTGTGACGACAGCTAAATCTTTATTCCCTGTAATGCAGGGACATCATTTCTGATTAAGAGAATGTCATCCACATACAATACAAGAAATACTACTACTGGACCATTAGCCCACTTATAAATGCAGGGCTCTTCTCCGTGCTTAACGAAGCCATACGTCTTGATCATCTTATCAAAATGTATGTTCCAATTCTGTGATGCCTGCTTAAGTCCATAAATGGATCTCTGTAGCCTGCACACCTTAGACTCATCTGTGGATGTGAATCCTTCAGGTTGTATCATATACACCTCTTCATCCAGCTCTCTATTTAGAAAAGCTGTCTTCACATCCATCTGTCAGATTTCATAGTCCAGATGGGCAGCTATCGCAAGCATAATCTGAATGAATTTGAGCATTGCCACAGGAGAAAATATCTCGTCATAGTCTATACCATAACGTTGATGATATCCCTTGGCAACCAGACGGGCTTTATAGATTTTCACCTTTTCGTCTGCGCCTCTCTTCCTCTTGAAGACCCACTTACACCCTATGGGTTTTACTCCTTCGGGTGGGTCAACCAATGTCCACACATCGTTGACCTTCATAGACTCCATTTCGGATTTCATGGCTTCTAGCCATTTCTCAGAGTCGGGTCTCTGTATTGCATCCATGTAGGTGATCGAATCCTCATCGTTTTCATCAAGTTCGATAGGATCGTCATCCTGGACCAAAAAATCATAGTATCTGTCCGGTTGACGTGGTACTCTACCAGATCGCCTTAAGGGTGCTTGAACAATGGGCTCCGGATCTGATCTAATCAAATTCGGTTCAGGTTCAGCATCTTGTGTCGATTTTTTCACTTGTCAAACTTCGTCAAGTTCGACCTTAGAGGCAACAGTCCCTTCACTAAAGAACTCCTTTTCCAAAAAGATTGCCTTAAGGCTGACAAACACTTTTTGCTCATCAATTAGGTAGAAGTAATACCCTTTGGTCTCTTTTGGATACCCTATAAAATTACACTTGTCAGACCTAGGTCCAAGCTTGTCCGTAATTAAACATTTAACATAAGCCGGACACCCCCAAACCCTAAGGTGCGAGAGTACTGGCTTACGCCCTATCCATATATGATGTGCAAATCTTAAAATTTGTAAATAAAACTGCAAGCGCACAGTATGCAGAGTAGCACGACCAGCGAGTACGGATCGATCCCACAGAGACTTGGTTTAAAAATGATTTTCAAATCTATGCTCAAGCGAGCTTTAACGAAAATCGAAAATCGAAAGTTGTTTGCTAAAGACAATAAGATTAAGGATCTAGGGTTTTTGAATCCACTAGATCTAGATTAGGGAATTCTACCTAGAATTTTTCTTATTGATCCTAACGACTACTCCTCTTGTCTTTCCCAAGCATAGATTATGAAGAGACTAAGGCCCAACGATAATCCATCAAGATTCTTTACAGGGGAGTAGTAACTAGGATCCCTTAGGGTTTTCTCCTCCTATGCACTGAATCAAGCATGAACTATGAAGGGACTCTGACCCAATTGTAGTTCATCAAAAATTTTTGGCAAAAGAGGAAGAAAAATAAACCCTAAGAAAAGAAAGAACCCTATGTAAAACCCCTACTCATGATCTAGCTTCATCGCAAACCCTAGAAGGGATGCTTAGCTAGACATGATCTAAATCTACTTGCAAAATTTAAATGCAGAAAAATAAACTACCCAAATTTTATAAATTAAACTATCCTAATTGCATAAATTTAAACTGCATAATTTAAACTAACCTAATTGCATAAAATTAAATTACATAAATTAAACTATCCTAAATGCAAGAAAAATAAATTGCATAATGTAAAGAGATAAAATTGCATAAAAATAAGATTTTATATAAAAAAAATTTATTACAAAAATCTCAAAGCTCGAGGCTTGAGAAGAAAGCTAAAAACTCCACTATCTAGGGTTACAAGCTTGATCGGAAGGCCAGAATCATTAAAACAAGGGCCTTTGGGGGCTTTTTATAGGCATTTGGGGTTATAAGGTTTTCAAAACTTTAGATGTGGGACTAAGAGGTTTTAGAGGGCTGTTAGGAAGTTTAGAGTCTCAAATCTCGCTCAAAAAGCACTTAAATCCATCAAGAAACCCTAGAAATTGTTGCAGCCATCCGATCTTCATCTAAAGGACCCAATTCATCTAATAAATCAAGCCGAAAGCGATTCTGGGCCGTCAGATCACGATCTGGGTGAAGTGCTGCCGTTGGATCGTGCTGCAGAGATGGGATCAGGTCGGATGCATCGCGGACCGTCCGATCAAGGCGCTGGAAGATTTCGTCCGTTGGATCGCGCTGCAGAAGGATCCCGTGTTGTCCTAGTATTTATTGATTCTTGCAATTACCTTGATTACGGTTGGATCTTGACCGGCTGCGATGGTGGCCGTCCGATGGCGCAAAAATGTGGAGCGTTGGATCTTGATCAGAGAAGATCGGACCATCGAGTGATGTGAAGTTACCAGGTTGCCCTTCGGACCTTCTTCTCTTTCCTCATGAGCCCTGGACCGCGCGCGTAGATCGGGCTCGTGATGCATGCGGTGAGCCGAGACTCGTTGATTGGCTGGTTTATGGTGCGCCGATGGGTCCATGGTCCAGGCGCCTGTTGCTGTGGATCAGGCGGCTAACCAGATCACCAAATCAGTTGATTTTGATCAATTTCGACCTGATTTGACCCAATTGAGTCTTCTTTCTTCATTCTTCAATTTCTGGGTCAATTTAACTCCGTTTTGCGTAAAATTTGTGTCGTTGGAATCCTCTTTCCTTGTTCTTTCTATTGATGACCTCTTCTTCTGTAAAATATAATAACAAGTATCAATTTTTTAATAAAGTTAGATAATTTAGATATTAATTGATACTTTTTATGTCAATTTGTGACATAAATCACACCCCCCAACTTAATCATTACTAGTCCCTTAGCAATATACCAAAATAAGATCATATTCCAAAAAGATCCTTCTTTTGCAAATTAATTTAAGATCGAAATTCAAGAAGTTTTCTAGTATTACTAAGTAATGAGCTTCGAATTAGAATCGATAGTCAGTCTACTTAGGAGCTTTCTTAGAGTACACTTAAAATTTTATAGCACTTGTGTGAGTGATAACTAACTTAGTATTTCAGTATTAACTTGTACAGGCCAATTGTATCATTTTTCATAACTTAGTTCGATTAATTTTCTATACACCCCAGATTAAACAAAGAACTAAGGTAGCTTTCACACTGTTTTTTTTTTTGCTGAGCATCCTGACCTTCCCACCACCGTTTGATGCGAATCTCAACACTTGACTTAGGTGAAGAGACCCGGTTACTAGGCTTAGGGCAATCCACATTTACTCTGTATTTTGTATTTTATTTCAGGCAGGTAGCTCTTTCCTTAATTCAAATTTCTTCAATTGGAGTGTAGAAAAAATTATCTAATTTAAATAATACTCAAATTCTTAATTGGCCTTACAATTAACACCTACTTTATCTTGTTAGTGTGCATGTGCAATTGGAAGTGCTAATAGTCTTTAAATGACCTAGGCCACTAAGAGTCTAACCAGCTAATCTTCTCCGTGACTCACTACATTTATTAGCAAATACTTTCTAACTTACTCTTATTTCTTTTCTAGATTAATTTATTTCAATTTTTTTAATATATTAAATGCAAGAAATAA
The DNA here is from genome assembly GCF_000442705.2 of Elaeis guineensis. Lineage (NCBI taxonomy): Eukaryota > Viridiplantae > Streptophyta > Magnoliopsida > Arecales > Arecaceae > Elaeis > Elaeis guineensis. The sequence continues at coordinate 162,702,496 of NC_025993.2, read as the reverse complement.
CTCATAGTGGAAGGAAAAGGAAATGATAACACCTGATTTTGTTCAAGCTCTCCCCCAACTTGACCGACATTATCCCCAATGAGTTATCTAATTTATTTGTCCTAAGCAAACTGAAATAAAGAAAGCATTAGAAATTAAATAAGCTGGGTTACCTCCCAGAAGCGCTAAGTTTTATGTCTTCAGCCAGACCAAACCTC